>NW_026705214.1:0-265937 GCF_029867415.1 Vicia villosa | reverse complement strand
TTGCGGTTCAGCAGTCTGGGCAGTGTCAGGATGGATACCTGTAGGGGTTCCTCAGAGTGTCACACCCTAGAGTCATCCCCCCATCTTCTGCAACATCTGATGTTCCAGGGCCTTCAGGTACCAGGGCTTCTTCACCACCACCACCACCTCCACCTCCCGCTGGTGACCAGGACCGCCGCCTGCAGTACATCGCAGTTCACTTGGATAGCCTCATGGTTCTGGTGAACTCTGATGGTGAGGTCCACGGTATTTTAGCTAGGTTGGCGGATGTTTCCCGTGGAGTACCTATGTAGATTTATTATGTTATCATTGTATTATTTGTATATTTGTAAGTTTTGTACGAACATCTTATGTGTGAACATCTATTTTAGTGCATAATCTTTTTGGCTAGTACATGTTTCAAGTAGATAACGAACATCAAATGACAAATAACAAACAAACATAGTTAACAAACATCAAATGACAAATAACAAACAAACATAGCTAACAAACATCAAATGAAAAATAATAAACAAACATAGTTAGCAAACATCAAATGACAAATAACAAACAAGCATAAACAGTACTCCGAAACATGAAAACCTAGGCACTACCGGAAGAATCTGGATGAATCAGACACTTCATTATGTCGTCAACGGATCTTTGGATCTGCTCATCCAATTCGATCGGACCTTTAGTTATCCTACGGCGAAATGATTTCCACATGGCCTTCACATCTTCATCATTCTTCAACTCAATTATGTTGTATTTCACCCTTCCATTTGTATCAATCCAGTCCTCCCGAAACTCGATCTTTGTCACCCTTCTATTATCAGATTCAGACAGCAAATTGTTTAACGTTTCTTTCAAGGTGGCAAAGGATTCAGGCCCATCTGGAATCCTTGTTTGAACAGCAGGGTTATGGCCATTGAAATACACTTCTACATTAATAAAATACAGAGAAAGAGGAATTTGGTTGAAATTATGTGTTATCCGATACCCCTAAGACCCCTATTTATACAAATGGTGGTGCATTCTAGACTACACAAATGTATTGGTGCAATAAGGACCCTTCAAAAGTGTCGGCAAAATCTCAACTGTTTAAAAAACAAAAAATTGAAACATACCGGAAATTTAGTTTATTTGAAATTTCTGGTATACCGGAAATTTCAAAATTCTGGTATACCTGAAATTTCAAAATTCCGGTATACTGAAAATATCAAATTAACTAAATTTCCGGTATTTTGTACCGGAATTTTCAACTTAACTAAATTTCTAGTATTTAGTACCGGAAATTCTTTGTTTTTCACATTTTTTTAACAGAGGTAAAATTGGATTAAAAAAAATTGAGAGGAGGGGGGGGGGGGGGGGGGGGGGGGGGGGGCAGGTCTTATTCAGGGGGGGCAGGTCTTATTCAATTTTTATCCATTTAATTTTTCCATTAGTATTTGTCGAGTTAAAGCAAAGGGGCAAGCTAAGATTAGCTCAATGTATGAACTAGTAAAATTACTTATTGTTAACTTAAGTTTGTTGAATTTCTGTTAATATCAGTTAGAATTCTGTTGAGTATAGTTAGTCTTTTGTTATCAATTAATTTCTATTAACTGATTAGTATAAAAGATCAATTGTAATTTAAGTTTAAACATAATGACAATTCTAATGGGTTCATTCTTCCAATAGTATAGAGTGAAGTATAAGAAGTGATTTTTAGCCAATTGTGACTTAGAATTACTTTTGTTATTTTCTTTGTGAAAATTTATCTTCTTTTGAGTTTTATTGTGGTTTTTATTTAATTCAGATTAATGAGTCATTTTCAATTCAAATTCAATTTATATTCAATCAATAACTTTGATGTCATCAATGTTGTAGATTCGGAGGCATGTGTATTTAAAATTTTAATTTTATCATATTTGTAGGTATTGTTATATAAGTATGCAATTTGTCATTTTATATTATTAATTTGGATGTTGCGAGTTTGTTTGCAATTTTAGAATTTTGGCCAACTATACTCATATTTTCCAACTTTATATGATATTAAGATGGAAATTGCCGTTGGTATAGGAAGTTATAGTTGACGAAAGCAAACGTCTGTTTGTATAGGTTTTTTTTACCTTTACCAACGGATTTTTGCCGTTGGTAAATGACAAATTTCTTACAAAGATACTTATAGAGCTTCAAGAATGGAGAGTTCATGTCATCATGCAATATTCCTGCACAGATGTGCATGGTGATTTATGCTTACACATTTTTAAACATACAAATGCAGGGTGTAATACATCACATGCTAAAGCGTAAAGACCTAACTTGTACTACTCTCCTTATATTCCCCCACAAGATCAAAGAGGAATGTAAGTTATGACTTTGAACTTGGTTCTAATTGAAGTTTCGAAAAATACAATAAGGGGGGTTGGATTGGATTTTTGAAAAAATAAAACTTATGACACGTTTGGTTATCCTGGTTCGTTTAAACTCAAACTACTCCAGTCCACCCGCCAAGGTAATTTTGCCTCTCTCTTACGAGGACTTAATCCACTAAATCAAACTTGATTACAACAACATTCACAATGACAATCGTCAAAGTCTTCTTGAGATAAACCACAGCCCGGTTTCTCAAGGAACAATAACAACTAAACTCAATCTTATGTGTTTACAATTGTGCTTTTAATAAGCAATATCACAACTGTGATGTATACACATTGTTTAAGAACGATGCACAAAAATAAAGGAATGAATAATAATTTGAGAGCTTTTCATGATAGTTTGTGCATAAGAAATCTTGTCTTTAACTTCCGTAGTGTCTTCAATATATAGTGAAGCTTTTGAATCGTTTGAGAGACACACTTTTCACTTTTGGAATATTGAAATAATATGATTTAAAACCTTTCCAAAGATAGAGATTCTGTCCATTGAATTGATGATCCAGCCGTTAAGAGAAGATCTTAAATTTAATACTTCGTAACGGAAAAGAGTATCAGAGCATTATGTCAGCATTGGTGCAAGAAGCATTTCTATATCAGAGCTTTATCAGAACTTCTGCTTCTGAGAAATCACGGTCAAAACCTGAGCAATTGACAACCTTACTACTATGATCTTGGAGAGCTTGTTGTAGTGGCCTTCAGAACATGATCTTCTTAGTACGGAGATCAAGTGGAAAATACTTCTTGTTCTTGTGGACTTCCTACAAATTCATCAGAACTTCGTATTCTTGTAAACCTCTCTCTCAATGAAGCTTTCTGATAGTGAGAGACTAATGTTCAGACTACTTTCTTCCTATAAGCTTCCCTCAATGCAGCCTTGTGCTTATGAAAATTCATTGTTTTCTGCTTCAGAACTTCTGAAACGTAAATAATCGATTAGGGAGCATATATGTTCTTATTAAAGTTATGTGTTTGTTATCATCAAAACTATTTCAAATATGTAGAACCAAACTTTATTCTAACAATCTCCCCTTTTTTGATGATGACAAAAACTCATATATTTTGAATAAATAATTAACATAAGAGATATCAGAAACTCCCTGTGGACCTCCGTTTTTTCTCGGGCCATACCTCTGAGCGGGAGAGATACGTGAACTGACTCTTTTTTATCGCTTATGCTTTCGCATTTTTGAAAATTCACAGAGTCGCCACCGACCTTTTATTTTATCCAATTAAGGAAAGGTTTATAAAAGAAACGGAAAAAAGACCTTTAAGAAATTCTGGGTAAGGGGGTAGGTTATACAAAGGGAAGGTGTTAGCACCCTTTGTATCCATGGTTATCCATGGGCTCTTAAGTTTGCTTAGCTCACTTGTTTTTCGATCACTTTTCAATTGCTTTAGAATGCTCATATGTGGTTTCAAATACCTTTGTAAATTGAATTTGTAATGATCCTTGTGCAGATGTATACAAAATGTTTGTTTATCTTTCGAAAGATGTTTTGAAAAGAACGTTAACTTTGTAATGATCCGTGTTTGGATGTATACAAAATATTGTCTTTTTGGAAAGTTTTGTTTTGAAAAACAACAGTGTATGAGAATTTTGTTTGTTTTGATTTGAGCAAGCAAACTAGGAGGTCTACCCTGAGTTGTAAGGTCTTTATCCTATTTCCTTTAAAAATCTATCCTTTCACCGGATACAAACAAAAGGTTCGATTTTGTACTCGAAACAGTGGAATTTTGACTTTGATTTTGAAAAGAATGAGAAGGGATTACCTTAAGAGGTGCAAGTGTGATTGTGTTTGGATTCAGATATTTTATCTTTGAAGTTAGTGATCTAACGGTTCAATTTTATCTTTGACATACACGCAGTTTATATTTGCTGGAAATTAAAATGCGGAAATGTAAAGTGCGGAAAGTAAATCTATGCTATTACATCGATTGTGCAGGAAATGTAAACTAGCCTATTTACATGATTTTGACATCCTATACATTTATCTAGGAATTTAAATTGCAAGAAAAATAAAAGGCATGTTTTTTGGATTTTTTATGATTGATTTTAATTATAATTAATGCATGATTAATTAAATTAAAATGAAGGAAAAAGATGAAAATAGATTTAAACCTAGAAATTAAGTTTAAAAAATGTACAAAATATTTGTCAATTAATTTTAAAACAAAACTAATTTTTTTGGAATTTTTGAAATTGATTTGAAATTGATTTAGCTAATTAAAACATAATTATGCAAATAATTATACAAATAATTAAAACTTAAAGAGAAAATTATCCTAAATATGTACAAAATTAGTTTATAACATATAAACAGTATTTAATATAAAGAACAATTTTTTTTATGATTTTTTGATTGGTTAGAATAATTAAAAAGCAAACATATAAATATATACTAATTAATTATGCAAAATATTGAAATTTTGAAGAAAAATAAAATATTTTTATTTCAGAAAATAATATATTATTTTAGAAGTCTAAAAATATTTTTTGTGTATTTTTTGGATTTTTAAAACTATTTTTAATTAACTTTGCAAAGAAAATTAAAATAAAATAGAAAATAAAAGGATACATGATCATGTGTGGTTAATCTGAGAGTCCATGGTATGGGGATTCATTCTGATGCATTGGATGAGTCATTAAATGAGATCAGATGGCCCAGATATTGAGGCACGTGGTAAAAGTTACACCTGCAAAGCACAGAATCAGAGACAAATTTAAAAAAACACGCGCGCGTCTGAACCAATGGGGGGAAGACACGTCTTCGTCTTCAACCTCCAGACAACACCTTTAACAGCGTTTTTGTAAAAAAACGCTATAATAAGTGATGCTTAAACCTGCAAAATAGCGAATAGGGGTAAACGTGTTTATAAATTTGGCGCGACATGCCCATTCAATTCGTCTAGTCCATACGAATTCAATGGTACCACTTAGAACCTGTAATTTTGCTTATTTCAGAAAGCCCTAATTTGGAGAGTATGAACCCTAAAATGGTAACTTCGTATATAAGCAACCAAACCTTAATTAAATGTCCAGAAACGATCTACACACCACACTAAGTTCAAATATATGTCTACATCTTGCTAGATATGCGTGTGTTATGAGATACAAGTTAGTTTTAGTTTGAACAAACCGTGGCCTAGGTAGCTCGATTTACGAGGTTTCAAGACTTGGAAATGATTGAGATATGTTCAGTGATGTTTGAGGAAGGTATTATAATGTTTAGTTTGTATGGAAAGTGACTGGAATTCAAAATTCGAATTTGAGATTTCTTTGAAAAGTTTCAAGTGATTACAAGTGTGTTACAAGCAAGGCTTTGTTTCTGAACTTGTCTCTCTTCATTACTGAAGTATGCTAGCCTATATATAAGCATTGAAGTGCTTAAAATCTAAGCTAGAAAGCAATAAGTGCTTTGTTGAATTTTTGACTTTTTCCATATGTGTAGCTTGGCATTTAAGCCACTATGGCTTGATTTTCTTCTCTCCCTCAGCTGTACTTTGGCTTGGGACAGAGTTGAATGATTCTCTTGATGAGTCATGCTTGGAATTCAAGCTATGCATTATCCTTCCATTTTCCTTTTTAAATTTAATCTTATATGTGATAAAATTAAATAAAAAATGGATAAAAATGATGTGGGCTTTGTCTTGGTCGTGGGAGGCCCATTATATTATGGAAATGATGTTTGAACCATGAAAACTTGGCCCCATTTGGAAAAAATACATTTTTGAGCAATGTTGATTTCATGTATTTTCCCAAAATTTAGCCAACTTCAACAAGGTGTAAATCCCTCAATTTTTGTCATATGAAGGATATCTTGCACTTTTTGGAAACCTCAAAGAGTCCTCTAACCAATGTCTTTGGTCTCATGTCAAAATGATTTTTGATGCTCCTTGTGTGTCCTTTTGAAAAAAGTGTCTTTTTGTTGACTTTGAAAATGACCTGTAATGTCTTTGGTCATATTTTTCAAATGGTGAATGCAATGACCATGGGATCAATTGCATTTGAAAGATAATTGAATTTCCTTCAAAATGAGCTTTGGTTTGAATTTTTTGGATGAAGGATGAGAGAGTTATGACCAGTCAAAGTTGAGTTGACTTTTCAGGCAAAAACCCTAATTTTGAATCTTAGGGTTTTGTTGATTTTTGATCTTTCCTTGATGAATTATGATCATCCAATGATCAAATGATGAATCCTTTGACAAAATATGGACTTTGACAAAAAAATTCATTTTGGACTGTCTGTTGACTTTTTGGTCAAACGGGTCGTCTGTTGACTGTTTGGGCTGCTGACGGTGCGTCTGAGTGAATTGAAGTTTGAAAATTTGTATGATGGTACTTTGAGATATATGGATGTGCATGAAATCCATTTGAGGTCTCAAAAACTTGTTTCTCCTGTAAAAACAAGAAAACCCTAGTCAGGGACTGTTTGTGTAGGAGACAGTTAAGCGTACCTGATTTTTGTGCAGTGTTAAGTCTCTGCTAATCGCGTGATATTCAGAAGACTTCTAGAACAAAAATCTTGGAATTTTGAATTGTAAAAGATTGATTTGATTGATGGTACAAAACACTGAGAATTGTACTGCCAGCAGTTTGGCTGTCGACTGACTGTTCAGGTATTGACGTAGTAGTTAGAGTGAAAAATCAACAGTCAAAGTTAATTTTCTTTTTTGTTGTTTTTGTTTTATGTGAAAAATGAAAGTTTATTTACATGACTTGTTAAAAACACAGACATAATAAATAACTAATATTTACTGTACGCGAGCAAAATTACCGATAATAACCCTGAAAATCATTTAATGCACAGAAAAATGAATATTTGACTGGCAGAAAACACATAAAAGATTATCTGAGTAATTAAGCAATATTATGACAAATAGTACAACATTTAATACTGACAGTACAAATATTACATACTATATTGAACAGTACGACGAATAAACGGTACATTTAAGAAATAAGAAATACGGCAAATTTTAAGAATGACGATTGATAACCCATGCTACAAATAGTAACATGTAGATGATTGGGAGCATAAGCATCCCAGGTCCACAATGTTCCGGGCTATGTAGACAGAAGAAAGACATGATCACCGTAGCAATGGTGATGACCATAAGAAAACACGTTTCCCACTGCTTTGCCATTTTGTCGGGGAAGAAGAAAGGATGGATTATGAAGTAGAAATTTGAGAGATGAATTAGAATTTGATGTGAGATTTTTATGAGAAAATGAGAGGTATTTATAGAATGGAAAGAAGGATATAGACGTTGGGGAATGATGTGATTCCGTACAAAAGGAAAATTCGAGTGGAAGTAAGATTTGAAAGAAAGTGTATGATAGTGTTGGGAAAAAGAGAGATGTAGAGAATAAAGTTAGGATTTGATTTTTGAAAAAGAGATTTGAAAAGATTTTTGAAAATAATGGAATATAGTACCAAAATTAGTGGGAAACAAAAGATAATAATAATCTACTTGTTACCAGTACAGTCTGAGTTTCCTGATTCTGCGCCTGCAAAAAGATTTAACTCTGTACCAATTGTGTCAGTACTATTTATCTGTAAATAAATAAATAGCATGTGTGAAGTAATAAACAGTATTTGGCGTTTGCGTAAGAATAAATTCAACTGCAAGCCAAATTACTGTATAAGAAAAATTCTAAAAACTAAGTATTTCATATGTCAGGATATTTGTAAAAATCCATGATTATATGAGACTCTTAATTTTCAGATTGGAGTTTTCTTGAAAAAAGATGCGGGCAAATTTTGGGGTATAACATTATGCTTGAGGATTGATAGATTGTTTTGCTGAGATTCGTTCTGTCCTATTGAATAATTTTAGTTGCTGGATCCATGTGGGATCGCTTGTAATTAACTTATTTTTTTGAATAAAATTACAGTATATTTTCTCAAAAAAAAAAAATTAAAATTTTAACCACATCAGTATTACTATTATTGACTTAAGTCTTTATGATTAATTAGATGACAAATAAATTAATAAGTTTAAAATATTTTTGAGCAATATGACTTAGATTAGTCTAACCTAACAAAATATTTATAAGGTTTTAAAATTGTGATTTATTAAAGGCATATATTAAAATTTAGTATTAAATCTAATTTTCTTTTGTTTTTTAAAATTTTAATCTCTTCAATTATATAAAAAAAAAGAAGATCTAAATTATATTGAATATTTTTTATATAGATAATAATAAAATACTTTATCTTCCTATTTGTAACCAATAAAAAAAATTATAAAATACTTAAGAAAGATAATATTATTAATATCTAAAAGGAATATATATATATATATATATATATATATATATATATATATATATATATATATATTAAAATCTAATATTAAATTTATTTTTTGTTTCTTTTTTATAATTTTAATCTTTTTAATTACACATAAAAAAGATCTAGATCTATTGAATATATTTTAAAATAGATCAAAATATAATATTAAGAAGGATAATATTTTCAAGAATGGGGTTAGATAAAGCTCCCTTGCAAAATTTCTAGAACAAGAATCATCTATAATATCGAAATTGTTGTTGTTATGATAATCACAAAAATACTCTTTTGAAATCAAGTCTTTCTTTCCCCTTTTTTTTTAATACAAAAATAAAAAATTCACAAAATGATTAAACACACACACACACACACACACACACACACACACACACACAGGGGGGCAAATGTCTATTAACACATATATATATATATATATATATATATATATATATATATATATATATATATATATATATATATATATATATATATATATATATATATATATATATATATATATATATATATATATATATATATATATATATTATGATCATTTTAAATGGTTGGTAATTTAAATTTAAAATAATATTTCATTTTTGAAAATTATTTTTGAAATTGAATATTAATAGCGAAGAAATATAATTTGAAATAATTTTTATTTTAAGATTCAATTTTTTTAAAGAAATTAGTAATAATTTTACTTTGATAAAATTATTTCAATTAAAATGAATATAAAAATATACTTGAAAAGGTGTGTTATTGGAAAAATAAAAAATGTTATTATATTAATATATGTCATTAATTAAGTTTATACAATTAAAGTAGTGTTTGCACAATTGAATATTAGAAGAATTATAAGTTATTGATGTCATTTCACAATTATATGCTATCAATTTAAATAGGAGAAATATATATATATATATATATATATATATATATATATATATATATATATATATATATATATATATATATATATATATATATATATATATATATATATACTTGAAAAAGTGTATTACTTATTCAATTGTAACATATTATTTATAGTCAAATTTTATTAGTATCAAATTCTATTGAGTCAGATATTTTTGTAAATGAAATTTTTTGTATACGAGAAAAATTCTATTATTGATTTAAATGTTTTTATATACGAAAAAAAATGATATTTATGATTCAAACAAAATTTATTCAAAAAAGATATACGGGAAAAAAATTATTATGGATTTAAATATTTTTATATACAAAAATTTACAATTGATTCATATATTTTTGTAAACAATACCTAAACATAAATAATATTTATATATTGGAAAAATCTATTAATGATCTAAATAATTTTATATATTAAAAAATGGTATTTATAATTCAAAATATTTTTATTCAAAAAAGATATACGGAGAAAAATTATTCTTGATTTAAATATTTTTATATACATAAATTTACAATTGATTCATATATTTTTGCAATGATACCTAAACATAAATAATATTTGTATATGAGAAATATCTATTAATGATCTAAATATTTTTATACATAAAAAAAATGCTATTTTTGATCCAAAAATATTTGATTAATAAATGGTATACGGGAAATAATCTATTATTAATTTAAATATTTTTATATACCAAAATTTAATATTGATCCAGATATTTTTTTAAATGATACCTAAACATAAATAATATTTGCATACGGAAAAAAATCTATTATTAATTTAAAAAAATTTCTATACGAAAATTTACAATTGATTGAGATATTTTTGTAAACGATTCCTAAACATAAATAATATTTGTATATGGGAAAAATCTACTAATGATCTAAATATTTTTATATATGAAAAATGGTATTTGTGATCCAAAAAATTTTGATTAAAAATGGTATACGGGAAAAAATATTTTGTTATTAATTTAAATATTTTTATACACCAAAATTTATTATTGATCTAGATATTTTTTTAAATGATAGCTAAACACTAATAAACTGTCAAAATTATTGAATAGTTAAAGTTTTTAAATAAATTTTACCATAAATGCAATAAAAAAAAGAAATTGGCAGCTATAAATAATGGTCTAAAAATGTTTTGTTTAGTGAATATTGTGCGGCTCTGAAATATCACAAAGTTGTGAATTTTAGTTTGAGAAAGAAAAATATTCATAAGAGCAATGTCAATGAGTCAAATTAAAAAATGTACTCTGATGTTCTTGATGATAATGATATTTACAATTCAAGTTGAATGCATTACTCAATCTCAAGCTTTTAAGTCAGAGTCGGTATTTAAATGTGAGTTTAAGTGTTACTTTAAGTGTAACGTTAAGGTAATTTATGGTTATGATGTCTGCATGACAAACTGTTTTCAGCAATGCAGACATCCACCACCCAAATCTGATGCTTCACATAAGTAATGGTATTTATTTTCTCTTTATCGTTTATTTTGTCTTTTTTTTCAGTATACATATATATTATAAATATATTTATATAAATTTGTTTTTATTTTGTAGGTACTAGTGCTTCAAGTGAATGTGTGTAGAGCTTGTGGTGCTTTCATACATCTCTTCAAGATCCAAGAGTTATAATAATTAATAAATAATGCGTGTGTTTTATGTGATGTTATTCAATAAAATGTATTGATAAATATTGACATTTTGTCAAAATTAAATAAATATATTATAAATCAGGATATCTATTTTTTTTTTATTTTTGAAATCATTTTTTTTGCATGATTCTTAAATAAACTTATAGGTAAATCTTAACATGTGTAAACAAATAAAAAAAAATCGTTTGTTGTTAGATAATGCAATAATTGTGTACTGACCAAAAAAATGCAACATACCATGGACCTTGTGATCCATGTTTGATTAAAATACATAACTTGATCAATTTTGAGGGAATAAATTAACCTTGACTATTTAAAGATATGTTAAGAGTCAAATGATTTACTTATATATATTCAAAGCACATATTTTAGTCATGAGTAGCCTGTTAACTGTGAAATTCTGGAATCAATAATTTACTTATATATGAATAACCTCTTAAAAAATAGTGGCTTATATATATATATATATATATATATATATATATATATATATATATATATATATATATATATATATATATATATATATATATATATATATATATATCAAAACTAAAATATGTATGTATAGTATTATTAGAAATATAGACTAGTTACATATTCCTCCTACTATGATAATAGTATATAGATGTAACCACCTTATTAGAAGGTAACTTTTCACCATTTTGTAATATTTTGATTTCAATCAATACAGCCTTTTCACCATTTTGTAATATTCTGATTTCAATCAATACAGAGTGTAAAGCTTTTCTTTCCTTCTTTCCATGGATGTCATGTTTCCTCATATTGTATCGAGCAAATATGGTATCCGCCTTGAAGGATTTTTCTGCTGCAATTTTCTTGAGAAAATCCAATTTTCTCATCGCTGGATTTCATTATTTCTAATTCTTGTTTATCGATTCCATTTTCATTTCGATCTCTTTGCCCGTTTCAGATCTTCATCTATACTCTATTATTTTTTTCCCAAGTTCATTTTGATTCTTGCGTCTAATTCAGCTCGATTTTGTACTTTTTACGGATTTGCAATTTCGGTTCTCATACTTCGATCTCCCCTCTCTGTTATTACCAATTCTTATGGTTCTTGATTACATTTCATTTTTTTTATTGATGATTTTTCTGAGATTATGCATCCCGTGCTGATCTGGATCTAAATCTTGGCTCATGTCCTTTTGATTCTTTGAAATCACAGTAAATAATCATTAATATCGTTGTCGGATTTCATGCTCCTTTATAGATATAGTTCTATAAATTGTTGTTGTTTTCAATTTTGATCAAGATCATCATCATCCTTTTCTGTCACACTATGATATTTTTCTGTATCAGATTCTTGTTCTACATGTGTAAAAAGTCAAGCAGGTTGATATACAATGGTGCTGCATTTTGGATATTTTGGTGAGTCTAGATAGTGCTCTTAAGGTGTTTGTGAAATTTCCTGACCAAAGGTAGTTGAGGTCACCGCTTTGATATTGCGACTGCAACGGCATTTTACTCCTCTTCTCTTTGACGTTGTTTTCCAATTAGTTGTTATTGCTATTACATGAAGAGGTTATTATGCTACAACTATGAATCTGACTGCATTTTGTATTGCATGAATGCTTTGAATCAAAGAATTGGTGTAGGTTTTGTTGAAAAATGAAGTCATAGTTACTCGTGGTTTTCTAGAGCTGAATGGTACTTCACACTATTGTCAATTACTGCACTGCAAGTTACAACTAGGATGTTTGTGTGTATTTCAACTCCATATTAGTGGTTTGGTGCTTCCTTGGGCAAGATTGGTTTATGGGTTTAAGCTTTATGTAATATGTTTTTGGCCCTGTTCCACATTTACATCTCTAAATGGATATGAATTTCACTTTGGGACTGTGAATCATCGACTAGTTATCACCACTAGTGTGCTTATTGAGCATTGGATTGGGATTTTATTGGTGGTTCAATATGTACTTTGGACTATAGCTTTGATACATATGGGGAAGATACAATTGATTTTGGTCTTGCTACACCTACAGCCAACATTGGTAGCTTAACTTGTTTCGACCCCTAGTTCATGTTCGGAGCCAAAGGTTTAAGATTCAAGGTGTATGTAATTCAAGTGACCATTTGGTTCTTCTGTTAGATTGGTTAATGGCTAATGTTGGTTGATGTCATACCCCGAAATTTTCCCTCCTGATTTTATTTCCACTGATTTATGTTTTGTATATCATTCGCATACTTTCATTAGACATAACTTTGCATTTATTAAAAAAAATCAAAAAATTCATGCATAGGTTCATTTTACGCATTTTTATTCCATTGTACGATTTAATAGCTTTAATTTTATTTCACTAATTATTGAGATTTATAGTTTTAATATTTAATTCAATTTAAGTTGAATTTTAAATTAAAACTATTAAATCATTTTTACTAGTATTTTTGTCCTTTTTCCTTTAATTGTATTATTTGTTTTGCTCTTACTAATATTTTTAGGTACAAAAGGAGCCCATCTTGCATTTTAGAAAGCCCATAAAAAACCCTAATTTTACATTATAAATTCATGAAAAGTTATATGATGAAGGGGACCCCCGGTTTTTTTACCGACCACTGTCTCACACATACACAAAAACAATCCGAATCCTAGTTGTACGTAGAAACCATACAATTTTCTTCCACCAACCATTCTAACCTACTTTCTCATGCCTCTCATGTACAAAGTTTTCATCGGCAACAAAAAAGTAACCTTGTACACACCACTAACAAACTTTTGTTAGTAATTTCATGCCTTTCATATTTTGCTGTCAATAGTAAATTTCATGTACTCTTCTAACCATCAACCTAACGCTCTTCTAGAAACCATTTTGTTTTTCACGTTGCTTCACATATTTGTTCACAGTAACAACTCATCCAAAAAAATTGTGAACAATACATTCACATCCCATAACAAAATCCCTTACTCAGCATAAACACAAGACCATAGTCACAGAATTCGTCAGGTTACATAGAGAATTGCGTATTGGTTCGTGCGAACCGGTTTGCGGTACTTTTGTGAACCGGGTTCACGTGAATTCTCCTAAAATTGACCAAAACAAAAGAACCAACTTACCACAGCTACAACATAAAAAAATTTAAACTAATTCATTTTGGAGTTATATTGTTGCACCAGTCATGCCCCACTAACTCTCAAAAACCTCAAAAAGTGAAAAAATATTAAACTATCACCGTTTAGTCACTGAGCATGTATACAAACGCAAGTGGACTTCGGTGATTCATTCAAGAAAGCTGTCTTTTATTTATAGCTGTATTGATTCTTAAAGTTAAAGACATATCCGATGTGGGACTCAGAGGTATTGTCTTTTTTTATATGTTTGACTGTTATGTTATCTCTCACTATTCTAACACTCAACTAATTTTTTTATCTTAAAAAACTAAACTATTTTAATTATAGCGTACCTATTATTATATTTAAACGTACCGTGTACCCAAATAGCGTACCGACTATGTATACCCCTCGCGAACCTAATTTTTTAAGATTCGCTTACCGCGTACCCGAATTCGTACCACGTACCGAAACGAATTGCGAATTGTGTGACTATGCACAAGACAACCACAAAGTCCATAATCAATAGCAACAAGATACAGAGTCACACAAAGAAAAAGATGGTTGAGGGTTTGTTTTTCTTTGTGTTTTTTTGTGGTTTGATTTTTGCAGATTCGTTTTGAAGGGAGAGGACCACGAAGCGATGTTTCCACTCATCGTCACAATGATTACCATCAGAACTCAACAAACAGCTTCAAACGATCGAAATGCATCAATAACGCAATGTCAAGCTGATTCAACAAACTTCAACTTCACGTCGTAAATTCAGCAACAATTAGACGCAAAGCAGAGTCAAAGCTAATATGCAATCACACAACTCAAACCGTCACCGGAAACCTCGCGCAAAGACCGTCGTTTCTCCGACAAAACCACCATAACCGTGCAACACGCAAAAAAAAAGATTGCAAGCGCAATCAAAAGCAGCATCAAAATGCAAATAACAGAACAATTCCGCAACGACTCGCATTTTCAAACACGGCGTATGGTAGACTATAGTATGACATCACCGATACTCTGCAATAACTTCCGATTGAACCAACAACAGAAGCGTTGCGGGAGCAAGAAGGAGATGTTACACTGACTGTCTTCGAAGCATACCGTCGCCAAATTGGAGATTGCAATCGTCGTTCAGGTACAACAGAGTCTCGCCAGATTCGAACACCACTTCACCAACCGGAACTCATCGGAACGACGACAACACCGATTCAGATTGGATTTCATTTAGCACAACTATTAGAATAACAAAAATTAAGCATTTGCAAGAAGCAATAGTGAAGAGAAAAGAAGAAGAAGGAGCTAATTCTCATTGATAAGGTGAAAATCATCTCAACCATACAAAGTGTTACAACTGGGCTTATATACAATTTTGAAAAAGAGAAGAGGCGGGAAAGTATAAAAGGCATAAAGAGAGAAACTTAACTAGTTAATCACTTAGCTAATTATCTTTCTTAACAGTCCCCCTCAAGCTAAGCATAGTATATGTTGATCATCCCAAGCTTGGAAACAAACTTGTTGAAGGTAGCAATGGGTAGTGCCTTGTGTTAGAACAAGATTTGTTCTGATCAATTATCTTAGTTTTGATGATAACAATAATATGAATTTTGCTTAAGATAATATGGTACTCTAATCCATTGCAATTTCCCTTTCAGGAAATATATAAAGAGTACGCATAATTCAGCGCTCAGAAGCTTTGTCTCAAAGGGTTCAGCATGCAACATCAGAACATGGTCTGGCAAGACATCAGAAGATGGTCGAAGCAGAATCAGAACATGGGTCTATGGAAGCATCAGAAGAACAAGAGAACAGAAGCACTGAAGTTCTGATGGTATCACGCTCAGAAGCACTTCAAGGTCAGAAGATCAGAAGATGCTAGGCACCAAGCTGTTTGACTCTGATGATATTCAAACGTTGTATTCACAAACATCAGATCAGAAGGAAGTACAAGTGGCAAGCTACGCTGACTGACAAAAGGAACGTTAAAAGCTATTCTAGGCTACGTCAGTAGACACAGCGTGAACAAGGCTCGAGGTAGTTGACAAAAGCGTATAACATTAAATGCGATGCTGTACGGAACACGCAAAGCATTAAATGCATTCAACGGTCATCTTCTCCAACGCCTATAAATATGAAGTTCTGATGAGAAGCAAGGTTAACGATCCTGAACAATACAATTCAAATTAACTTGCTGAAACTCTGTTCAAATCCAAAGCTCAGAATCTTCATCTTCATCAAAGCTCACTACATTGCTGTTGTAATATATTAGTGAGATTAAGCTTAAACGATTAAGAGAAATATCACAGTTGTGATTATCGCTTTTTAGAAGCATTTGTAATACTCTTTGAATTACATTAAGTTGTAAGGAACTAGAGTGATCGTGTGGATCAGAATACTCTAGGAAGTCTTAGAGGTTATCTAAGCAGGTTGTAACTAGAGTGATCGTGTGGATCAGTAGACTCTAGAAAAGTCTTAGAGGGTATCTAAGCAGTGTTCCTGGAGTGATCAGTGTGTGATCAGAAGACTCTGGAAGACTTAGTTGCTGACTAAGTGGAGAACCATTGTAATCCGTGCGATTAGTGGATTAAATCCTCAGTTGAGGTAAATCATCTCTGCGGGGGTGGACTGGAGTAGTTTAGTTAACAACGAACCAGGATAAAAATAACTGTGCATTTTATTTTTATCTGTCAAGTTTTTAAAGCTACACTTATTCAAACCCCCCCTTTCTAAGTGTTTTTCTATCCTTCACCTTGGTGAGAAAATTTGCTAGTTGTTCGTGTCTAGAGATAGGAAGCAATCTGAGCAAACCTTGTTGTAGCTTTTCATGAACTAGATGGCAGTCAATCTCAAGATGCTTGGTGCGCTCATGAAACATCGGATTGGATGCGATATGCAGAGCACTCTGGCTGTCAGAGTATAGCACGAGAAGCTTTGAACAAGATATTCGAAGTTCTTTCAATAAGTAAGTCAGCCAAATCAACTCACAAGTAGCAAATGAAAGAGCTCTATATTCAGCCTCAGATGATGATCATGATATAGTTTGTTGTTTATTTGCCCTCCATGAGATGAGAGAGGTGCCCAAGAAGAAACAATATCCAGAAATAGACTTGCGAGAATCGAGGCAACCTGCCCTATCAGCATCCGAATAGCCCAGAATTTGCAAATCAGAGGTTTCGGAGAATAATAAACCTCTCCCAGGGCAACTCTTGAGATATTGCAAAATACGACAAGCAGCCTGATAGTGAATCATTGTTGGACTGTGAAGAAATTGGCTAAACTGTTGCGTAGCGTATGTGATGTCTGGCCTAGTAGTGTTGAGATACAAAAGACGACCAATGAGCCTTCTATAGGCACCAATGTCATCGAAAGATTTACCACCATCAGCATGTAACTTGATAGAAGGATCAAGACATTATTTTCTTTGAGACAAAGTGATCCCTTCTTTGGAATGAGCAACCTCAAGTCCCAAGAAATATTTCAACAAACCAAGATCTTTGATGCTAAAATTGGTATCCAAGCAGACTTTAATTTTGTCAAATTCTTCCATAGAATTACCAGCCAAAATTATGTCATCTGCATAGACCAATATAGCAGTGAATGTGTTGGTAGTATTGAGAGTAAATAAGGAATAATCAGCAGTAGATTGAATGTATCCTTGTTGAGTAAGTAAGGCAGTTAACTTCTCATACCATTGTCGACTTGCCAGTTTTAAACCATACAAACTCTTCAATAATTTGCAAACTTGATTTGGTTTATCACAAGGAAGTCCCTATGATATGGTCATATAAACATCCTCCTGTAAGTCCCCATGCAAAAAAGCATTATTCACATCAAGTTGATGTAAAAGCCAACCCTTGATGGCAGCAGCAGCTATAAGTATTCTAACAGTAGTCAACTTTGCTACAGGAGAAAATGTATAAAAAAAATCCAGCCCTTCAATTTGATTGTAGCCTTTGGCCACCAATCTGGCCTTATATCTTTCCACAGTTCCATCAGCTTTATGTTTGACTTTATATACCCATCTACTCCCTATAGGATTTACATGAGGAGGCAAATCAACAATAATCCAAGTTTTGTTTTTGTGTAATGCCTCAATTTCAGAAGCCATAGCCTTGACCCAATGTTCAGATAGACAAGCCTCTTTATAATTCTTGGGTTCAATATCATGTGTTATTGAGGTGGTGAATACTCGACGGGACTCAGATAAGTGGGAAAGAGAATCAAAAGTAGAGATAGGATAAAGAGTATTAGTACAATAATTATAAGAGTTATCTGCAGGATCATGGAAAGTATGACACACATAATCTGAAAGATAAGTAGGAGCATGCTTGGTCCTAATAGGTCTACTACTGACAGACTCGTGTGCAGAATTGGTAGTATCAATATTATCATTATGATGCTCAACAGTTTCAGTGATGTCTGGATGTACCATATGAACATCATCCTGAATGTTGGCAGTATGAGGAACTGAAACAGGATTAGGAGAAACTGAATCATCAGAACTAACTGGAGACTCTACATGCATATGATAATGCCAAGAAGGATGATGATCCCCTGAGTAAGGGAATATATGTTCATGATGTGTGACATTTCTAGAAACAAATATATCATGATTATGAATATCATACAAGACAGCTCCTTTCATGCCATTCCTGTATCCTAGGAAAACACACTTTCTACTTCGAGGCTCAAGTTTAGTCCTATTAATCTGAAGTGTGGAAGCATATGCCAGGGAACCAAAAACCTTAAGATTTTGAATGTTAGGAACTTCATGATGTAAGAGAAAATGAGGTGACTGATTATTAAGGACAGGAGTAGGAATTTTATTGATAATAAAAGTGGCATGTAAGAGAGCATATGACCAAAATTTCTTTGGAAGTTTGGACTGAAAAAGAAGGGCTCTACCAACATTTAGAAGGTGTTCGTGTTTTCTCTCTACTCTGCCATTTTGTTGTGGAGACTCTACACAACTAGTTTGGTGGACTATACCATTTTTGGCATAAAAATCAGGCATGTTAAATTCAGGCCCATTGTCAGTTCTAATGATCTTAACCTTAGCAGAATGTTGTTTCTCAATGATCTAACAAAATTAATGACATGCTGTCTAGCTTCAGACTTAGCTTTCATCAAGGTTATCCAAGTATATCTACTGCAGTCATCAACTGCAGTGAGGAAGTATGCATGACCATGAAAGGACTTAATTGCCAAGGGCCCCCATATGTCAAAATGTACCATATCATAAGGATGTAAAGCTCTATTTATGCTATCATGATAAGGAAGTTTTTTTTGACGAGCAAAATGACAAATGTCACATACATCTTTATTATTAACAACAATGAAAGGATACAAAGAATGTAAAGCAGATAATCTGTTTTGAGACAAATGCCCTAACCTAAAATGCCATAAGGCTTTATCAGGTAAGGAAACAGAATTCACAAAAACATGGAAGGAACTATTAATGAATGGCTTATCTTCTACATTTAAGTAATACAAGCCATCCCTCCTTTCAGCTAAACCAGTTGTAATACGGTGAACTGACTTTTATAATCGAAATGTCGCGGTTAAGCATGAGTCGCCACCGACTTTTATTTTATCCAAATAAGAAAGGCTAAAAGAACAGAAAAAACCTTTTTGAAAGAGATTGAGTTCGGGGGGTAATTTATGCAAAGGGAAGGTGTAAGGCACCCTTTGCATCCATGGTTATCCATGGGCTCTTAATTGCTTTGCTCATTCGGAAGGAAAGAAATGTAGAAGAAAAGAGACTCAGGGACTTTAGCTCGTAAATGAGCGTAGCCTTGAGAGTGTTTGTTTAAGAAAAAGATGAAAAAGAGTTTAATCTAGAGCAAGGCAATTAGGAGCAATTACCTTTAGTAATGTAGAAAAGCTCTTTTAGCCTTTCAGAGTGAAAAGGGTCTATCCGTGCCATAAGAGGGCAGGAAGCCTTTCGTTTGGATGTTAACGGGTCATCGAGATATCGTTCGCCATTAGACTGTCCCATGCCATAGAGAGGAAGGTAGTCTAAGGGAAGGATCAGAATAGCCTTTCGTAGGCAGCCAGAGGATACCTTAGCCTTTTCGTAGGCAACTTTCGAGGGTCGAGATCATGCATATCGAAGGCAGCATCATTAGGGACCATGATCTTAATCGACGCAACTGGCTAAGGTATCCTCGTATTCGAGGGACTGGCTATTCTGTAAAGAACACAAGCCAACGGGCAACAAGGCAACAGGCAACAAGGCAACAGGCAACAAGGCAACAGAGAGGTTACCCCAAAAGTGTGCGTGTGTGCACCAATCACGTGATCATATTCAATTATATTATCTTATAATTAGGTGATTCTAATTCAGTTCAGAGTTACACTCCCTAAAATTACTAACCACGGCAATATAGACAGTATAATTAAAGCAATATGGGGAAGGGAAATTGTACCCAGCGGAGGAGAGGGGAACTGAAACCAGCGGGATAAAATAAATGGGTTTGAAACAAGTAATAATATAATTGAGGTTAGGGTTTAGGGTTACCGATACTCAACGCTTTGGCAATTGACAAACCCTGAAAAGGCGGGAAAAACAGAAAGCAAAAATAGGGTGAGTGCATTATCGGTTCGGAAGCGAACGAAGCTAACCCTAATCAATAAAAGTAAAAATACAAGAAAAGGGTAAAGACACTTAGCTTCGATTGATGAAGGTTGATGGTCGGGGGTTGCCTGAAGCATTGACTCTGAACATCTGGGAATTAGCAAGAAGATAATAGGAAGTCAGTGTATGGACAATTCATTGGCATTTAAGAATAAATCCTAATTTAATCTATAAAGCATGAATTAAAAGTAAAATAATATTTAAATAAATAAATAAAATAAAGATTGAAACTTAGCTTTTTGATTGGTATAGCGCGTAGTCGGAGAATTTAGAAAAGCAAACCCTGAAAAATGCACAAAGGAAAGATTTCAGTGTAGGGAATGATCGTGGCAAACCCTGATTAGGGCACAAGTTAGCCATGGTTAATAGAATCAAAATCGAATTAATTAATTATTGGTTTTCAACCTAATTAATTAAATCGGTGACAACAACGTTTCGATTAACTATCCTAACTCTAATATATATTTTAAATCAAATAACAAAATGATTATAATTAATTAAATAATTTAAACAATTTAAATTAATTTAATCACTTAATTATCAAAACAGAAATTCTTATTTAACAACTAAAATAAATAAATTTAAATTATTTATAAAAAGGAATTAAGAGAAAGTTTGTCAAACAAATCAAAATATACAAAAAGAAAAAGGTAAAAGAAGGTTAATTTATGCAATAGAATAAAATAAATAAATAAAAAATGGAACTCAGCTTATGATTGGGTGTAGCTGGCAGAGAGAAATCCATGGCAAGGCTGAGCATCCACAGGCGTTGGATCATCTTTGAGCAACAATCTGTTGGTTGGTGGGTGAGGGTGTACGATGAACCATGGTGGACCACGCGCACAGAATCTGCAAGTAAGTCTAAAACAAAATATAAAAGATACACACCCAGGGATCGAACTGAGGATCCTGGGTTTGGCAAGCATGTCAGTGACCATTCGAGCTACAGCGTAGTAGTTGTTCAAAGACTGGAAGCCAAGCATGTTATTTGAAAACAGCTTCCTCATTAAGACGCGCGCGCGCTGGATTTTAAACACATCAATCTCAGGCTGCCACGACACCCTTCTTCTTCCTGTGCCCGTCGTTTTAGACTTTGTGACTTATACCTACAGATTATTTCCATGGCTAGAGAACCTGCGATTCACAAACTCAACTATACGCAACATAAATCAATTATGAGGCTATAAACCAACCAGAATCATCCTTCTGAACATGATGGCACCAGTGAATCGGTCTAATTTTACCTATTTTGGGAAACCCCAATTTGAAACCTTCACAACCTAACCATGGCAGGTACCGATTTATATGCTTAAACAACAATTAAATCATATGGAAAGCTTCGATTCGATGTCATGAACGTGAATATGCAATCAAAATTTGTTTATCATATACAAATTAAACCAAACGATTCAAGTTTATGAAAGCCAAACCGTAAACTCGTAGGTGATGATTCCGAGCGTTCTGGGCTTCGATTCTGATTGGGAGATGATCAACAATCCTCCAGCAACACGTTTGAACCTTCAAATCGCTTTTATATCCGCTGTAACCAATGGAACAATTTTGATTTTTTCTTGAAATTTTGGCCTTGGTTATGGTACTTGACTGCAGAAAAATCCTTGTGATCGTCCCCCTAGCATTAGGATTGCTTCAAGTATTTATAGAGAGGAGAATAGGTTAACAAACTTGGCCAAAATCTCTTTAAATCTATAATTGAAAATTTGGGAAAATATGATTTTCACTCTTTCCAATTTTGGCCAATATATGATTCAATCATCCCAATTCCACTTTGCACGAAATTTATATGATTATGGGATATTATGATGATTAGATTTGATTGGAATTGGCCTTTTAATTGAATATTTTGATTTTCATGATTTATATAAGTTATTTATCACATTTAAATGATAAAAAATTCATATAAAATCAAATAAAAGCCAAAATTTCGTGGGAATTGGGTTTGAGGCTTTAGATGACTTGTGGATCAAGTTTGAATGAAAATATCTTGGGCCCATTTGCAAAAATATTCCAAATTCTTTCACATTTTTCCCTCCGAAATAGCTCAACTTTGACAAGGCCTATCTCTCTCAATTTTTGAGGTATGGAAGTGTTCTAGGACTTTTTAGAAACCTCAGAGAGTCCTCTAACCAGTGTCTTTGGTCTCATATCAAAATCATTTTCCATTCTCATTTTATGTCCTTTTGAATAAAATGTCTTTTTGTTGACCTTTGAAAAGGATCTATAATGTTTTAGTCCATATCTCTCAAATGAAGCATTTTTGGACTTGGCATGTGAGAGACAATTTTGTAGAGAATCAAATTTCCTTCAAAGTGAGCTTTGGATGGGAAATTTCTGATGTTCCATGTGAGAGTTATTGCTGGTCAAAGTTCAGTTGACTTTTAGGTTAACTTAGTCGACTGTTGACTTTCTGAACTTTTGAGTGACCAGAACTTTGAGATATGTCTTGATACTTGTCATGGAGGTAATGTGAGACATGTTGAGCCATATGATATGCTTGGAAGCCATTGATTCAGTGATTTTCCTTTGAAAGAATCAAACCCTAGTTCAGAGCCTTTGTATAGGAGAATGTGTCTTATGAGTTTTGCGCATTGATCTGATTTTGAATAGGAGGAAATGTATGGGCAAATTTTGGGGTATGACACCAGTCATCACCGAGGATGTGGTGTCCTGAATGTAACAATGAGAACCAGAAAACTTGACATTATATTTTGAACCTTCACATAACTTGGACACATATATCAAGTTCAAAGTGAATTCAGGGATGAACAGAACATTGGATACAAAAAATTAAGGAGAGAAACTGACAATTCCAGAATATTTGGCAAGAAGAGAGTGGCCATTAGGTAATTTAACATGTATGGGAGGAATAACACTATAATTTTGAAACCAAGAAAGACATCCACAAATGTGATCACTAGCACTAGAGTCAACTATCCAAAGACTAGAGTTATGGATGGATAAAGGGAATTGGATAGTACCTGATGACGTGTTTGCAGTGGCAACTTGATTAGAAGAGGCACTCCTAGTAGCTTGATTAAGGCCAGCTTTTTGGAGTAACTCCATCAAGGCATTGAACTAGTCCTGAGTCATAGGTGAATTACCACTCTTCATGTCAACAGGATTAGAAGTAGAAGTGGAAGTAGATCCTTGATCTTCTCCTTCAAAACTAGCATTGTTCACAAAATTGGAGTATTGTTTCTGCATATGAGGTGGAACTCCATGTTTCTTGAAACAATTCTCAACAGTATGATTGGTTTTCCCATAAAAGGTACAAACACGAGCACCCGTTTTATTGAATCTTGAAGGAAATCTTTTTGAATCAGCAGCATTTATCAAGGCCTAAGCTTCATCAGGGGGAATTTGAGTTGAGTTTTGTCTCTCATGTTGAATATTGGAGGCAATGGTTCCATTAGAAGGATTTGGGATTTAACCACAGCAAAGTTGTCATTTAGGCCAGTCAAAAACCTAATAATGTGCAGCAATTTGTGGTTCGATCTAGCACTACGCATGGCTTCACATGAACATTGAATGCGACAAGTATACATTGGTAAAGGCAGATACAAATCAAGCTCTTCCCACAAGATCTTCAATTCAGAAAAGAATAAAGTAACATATTTTTCTTCTTGTTTGAGGCTAAAAATTTCGTGTTGTAATTCAGAAATACGAATCAAATCACCTTGTGAAAAACGTTCTTTAAGATCGTTCCACACATCAACATCATTTTCAAGAAAAACAATAGATTGAGCTATAGAATCGGAAACAGAATTCATGATCCAAGAATGTACCAGCATATTGCAGCGATTCCACGTGTGAAACGAAGGATCGAAAGCATCGATCGGAGGAGGAAGACTTCCATCAATGAATTCAAGCTTCAATTTTCCACCAAGAGCTCGCTTCATTGATCGCGCCCAAGAATGATAGTTGGAACCGGTAAGCTTCGGAGAAACGGTGACAGAATTGGGACCGTCGCTTGGATGGACGAAGTACGGTGAGTGCGGATCAGAAAGAGGATCTGGAGGTGGATTCCTTAGTGGAGCCATGGGAAAGAGGAAGAAGACAATATCAGAGAGTAACGATTGCGGAAGAAGGATCAAATGGCAAATGATACCATATTAGAATAACAGAAATTAAGTATTTGTAAGAAGCAATAGTGAAGAGAAAAGAAGAATAAGGAGCTAATTCTCATTGATAAGGTGAAAATCATCTCAACCATACAAAGTGTTACAACTGGGTTTATATACAATTTTGAAAAAGAGAAGAGGCGGGAAAGTATAAAAGGCATAAAGAGAGAAACTTAACTAGTTAATCACTTAACAAATTATCTTTCTTAACAACAACAACACCATCATTCAACAACAATTGTAGTATCATCATCGATCTAATGTGACAACCTAATTCCATTTTTGATCTGGTTTCCACAATCATCAAGACTGAAACCAAGAGAGACACTAAGATGAAGAGGAGAAAACGGAACTGAAAGATGAGAATCAAAAGCTGAAGTTTGAACGGAAGATTGATCGGGAAAAGAGGAAGATGACCGCCGCTCCTGGAAAGAGGAAGGAGAAGCTCTATGGACAACGCGTTTTGATTCAATTTTATCCTTTTCTGAACTTTTTTTCACGTGTCTATTTAAATTGATGATTTTATTATTGATCTTTAAATTTTTGTTTTATATACTATATCAACTAATTAGGGGACATGTGCTGGTTTGTAGAGCATTTGGATCTGGTTGAAAAAAATAAATGATATAATCAACCGGCGGATGTAAATATGATGTTGGTGTAACTTTAAGTGTCATGCTAGCATTTCTGTGTAGATACAATGTGACTTAATTAGAATGTCAACGTAGCACTGCTCTTTAGAAATATGATATACATTCAAAATGTAAAGAGTAACTTTAAAATTCATTAGCTGGCTCTCCATTACCACAAAACATTGAAAGAGTAACCCCTAAAAAAATATTGCCTCAAATATAAACTAAAATATAAGACTAAAATATGTATATATAGTATTTAGTAGAACTATAATAAAAGGTTAAAAGTTAAAACTATATTATAATTGTTTCACTTATCGCTTTCGCTAAAATTAAGAGTGGCAAAATGGGCTTAAATATGGCCGTTTTGTCTGTATTTTTTGTGCGAGGTGGATTAAAGTTTTAGACCTTCGCCCTCTAGTGTGACCACACCACTCCGCCCAATTTTTTGTACGGGCTTTTGCGGACACATACGTTAACATAAATTTTATATTTTTAAACTTAAAAATTGTAGTGTCCGCAGACATAATTGTTTAAATTTAAAATAGAGAGACTAAAATTATTATTAAACTTAATTTTTATCTTTTAAAAATATATAATTTTAATATTTTATAATTAAATATCTAAAGACCAACGGTAGGACCAACTCATTTATTATAATATTTTTATGACCAGATATAATATATTATTATATGAGGCTTGTATAATTATTTTTTTATAGAAAGTTATGTTAGAACAAGATTTGTTCTGATCAATATTCTTAGTTTTGATGATAACAAGGATATGAATTTTGTGAGAGATAATGTGGTACTCTAATACATTGCAATTTCCCTTTCAGGAAATATATAAAGAGCATGCACAAATCAGCGCTCAGAAGCTTTGTCTCAGAAGGTTCAGCATGCAACATCAGAACATGGTCTGGCAAGACATCAGAAGATGGTCAAGGCAGAATCAGAACATGGGTCTATGGAAGCATCAGAAGAACTTGAGATCAGAAGCAGAAGCACTGAAGTTCTCATGGTATCACGCTCAGAAGCACTTCAAGGTCAGAAGACAAGAAGATGCTATGCACCAAGCTGTTTGACTCTGATGATATTCAAATGTTGTATACACAAACATCAGATCAGAAGAAAGTACAGGTGGCAGGCTACGCTGACTGACAAAAGGAACGTTGGAAGCTATTAAAGGCAACGCCAGTAGACACAGCGTGAACAAGGCTCGAGGTAGTTGACAAAAGCGTGAAACATTAAATGCAATGCTGTACGGAATACGCAAAGCATTAAATGCTCCCAACGGTCATCTTCTCAAGTGCCTATAAATATGAAGTTCTGATGAGAAGCAAGGTTGACGATTTGCTAACAATAAACTTGCTGAAACGCTGTTCAAACTCAAAGCTCAGAAACTTTATCTTCATCAAAGCTCACTACATTGCTGTTGTAATATATTAGTGAGATTAAGCTTAAACGTTAAAAGAAATATCACTGTTGTGATTATAGCTTTTCAGAAGCATTTGTAATACTCTTATAATTGATTACATTAATTTGTAAGTAACTAGAGTGATCAAGTGTTGATCAGGATACTCTAGGAAGTCTTAGCTTGTGTCTAAGCAGTTGTAATTAGAGTGATCACGTGGTGGTCAGGATACTCTAAGAAAGTCTTAGCTTGTGTCTAAGCATTTGTTCCTGGAGTGATCAGGTTGTGATCAGGATACTCTAGAAGACTTAGTCGCGGACTAAGTGGAAAACCATTGTAATCTGTTGCGATTAGTGGATTAAATCCTCAGGTGAGGTAAATCACTCCGTGGGGGTGGACTGGAGTAGTTTAGTTAACAACGAACCAGGATAAAAATAACTGTGCAAATTGTTTTTATCGTTCAAGTTTTTAGACTACACTTATTCAAACCCCCCCTTTCTAAGTGTTTTTCTATCCTTCAATTGGCATCAGAGCGCCGGTTCTAAGGTGCAAGCACTTAACCGTGTTTAGAAAAGATTCAGGAAGAGAAAAACGCTTCAGTAAAAGATGGCTGGTGAAATTTCAACAAATACATCTGCATCTACATATGGCTCTGCTGAGCAATACAACGGTAACAATGGTTATACTAGACCACCAGTATTTGATGGTGAAAACTTTGAATACTGGAAAGATAAACTGGAAAGTTACTTTCTTGGTCTAGATGCTGATCTATGGGATCTTCTGTTGGATGGTTACAAACATCCTGTTAAAAATACTGGTGTAAGGCTTACAAGAAGCGAAATGACTGATGATCAAAAGAAAGAATTCAAAAATCATCACAAATGCAGGACTGTTTTGCTGAATGCTATCTCTCATGCTGAGTATGAGAAGATATCTAACAGGGAAACTGCCCATGATATATATGAGTCATTGAAAATGACCCATGAGGGAAATGCTCAAGTCAAGGAGACTAAAGCTCTTGCTCTAATCCAGAAATATGAAGCCTTCAAGATGGAGGATGATGAAGATATTGAGAAGATGTTCTCAAGATTTCAAACTCTAACTGCTGGATTGAGAGTTCTGGATAAAGGCTACACCAAGGATGATCATGTAAAGAAGATTATCAGAAGCTTACCTAGAAGATGGGGTCCAATGGTGACTGCATTCAAGATTGCCAAGAATCTGAATGAAGTTTCTTTGGAAGAGCTTATCAGTGCCTTGAGAAGCCATGAAATAGAGCTGGACGCAAACGAGCCTCATAAGAAAGGTAAGTCTATTGCATTAAAATCTAATGTTAAAAAATGCACTAACGCTTTTCAGGCTAGAGAAGAAGATCCTGAAGAATCAGAATCTGAAGAAGAAGATGAACTGTCCATGATCTCCAGAAGGGTAAACCAACTCTAGAAGAGCAAGCAAAGGAAGTTCAGAGGCTTCAGAAGTCCAAAGAGATTTGAACATGGAGAATCTTCCGGTGACAGAAGATCTGACAAGAAGAAGGTTGTCTGCTATGAGTGCAATGAGCCTGGACATTACAAGAACGAGTGTCCAAAACTTCAGAAGGAGAATCCCAAGAAGAAGTTTCATAAGAAGAAAGGTCTTATGGCAACATGGGATGATTCTGAATCAGAATCAGAATCAGACTCTGAAGAAGAGCAGGCCAACTTCGCGCTGATGGCTACAGAAGATGATGGATCAGAATCTACATCAGAATCAGATTCTGAAGAGGTATTTTCTGAACTATCTAGAGAAGAGTTAGTTTCCAGTTTAACAGAACTTCTGGAACTCAAGGCACATCTTAGTATCAAATACAAAAAGCTGAAGAAGGTCTACATTCCAAGACCTGGTGCTTAAACCAGGTGGAGAAGTCAAGTTTGGAGGAGATCAGAAGGGCAAAATCATTGGCTCTGGAACCATAAGTCTTGGTAACTCTCCTTCCATAACTAATGTACTT
Organism: Vicia villosa; assembly: GCF_029867415.1. Taxonomy (NCBI): domain Eukaryota; kingdom Viridiplantae; phylum Streptophyta; class Magnoliopsida; order Fabales; family Fabaceae; genus Vicia; species Vicia villosa. The sequence goes on along the minus strand of NW_026705214.1, from coordinate 236,775 downwards.
CTTTTTGAAGGATTAACGCATAACTTATTGTCCATAAGTCAATTAAGTGACAATGGTTATGATATAATCTTCAATCAAAAGTCTTGCAAGGCTGTAAGTCAGAAGGATGGCTCAATCCTATTTACAGGCAAGAGAAAGAACAACATTTATAAGATTGATCTTTCTGATCTTGAGAAGCAGAAGGTAACTTGTCTTATGTCTGTTTCTGAGGAGCAATGGGTCTGGCACAGAAGATTAGGACATGCTAGTTTGAGAAAGATTTCTCAGATTAACAAACTAAATCTGGTCAGAGGACTCCCAAATCTGAAATACAAATCAGATGCTCTTTGTGAAGCATGTCAGAAGGGCAAGTTCTCCAGACCTGCATTCAAGTCTAAGAATGTTGTTTCTTCCTCAAGGCCGTTAGAACTCTTGCACATTGATCTATTTGGTCCAGTCAAAACAGCATCTGTCAGAGGGAAGAAATATGGATTAGTCATCATTGATGATTATAGCCGCTGGACATGGGTAAAGTTCTTGAAACACAAGGATGAGTCTCATTCAGTGTTCTTTGAATTCTGCACTCAGATCCAATCTGAGAAGGAGTGCAAAATCATAAAGGTCAGAAGTGATCATGGTGGTGAATTTGAGAACAAATTCTTTGAGGAGTTCTTCAAAGAAAATGGTATTGCCCATGATTTCTCTTATCCTAGAACTCCACAGCAAAATGGAGTTGTAGAGCGAAAGAATAGGACTCTACAAGAAATGGCCAGAACCATGATCAATGAAACCAATATGGCTAAGCATTTCTGGGCAGAAGCAATAAACACTGCGTGTTATATTCAGAATAGAATCTCTATAAGACCTATTCTAAATAAGACTCCTTATGAATTGTGGAAGAACAGAAAGCCCAACATTTCATATTTCCATCCTTTTGGATGTGTATGTTTTATTCTGAATACTAAAGATTATCTTGGTTCTGAAGCTTCATAGCACTCAGCTTGCTTCAAGAATCCAAGAACTTGATTCATCTTGTTGCTTCTAATGTTGATCTTGAATCTTCAATTCCTGTAACAACACAACTTAAAGCATAGAACTTTGCAAGTTCTGTTAGTAAAGCAACTGATTAAATCAAATCATTTATCACATATTTCTCCCCCTTTTAGTCATATCATCAAAAACATAAAAGATTCAGATAAAAACAAAAAGAAACACACGGAAGAAAAAGGATGATTTTCATTAAAGTTCAAACAGACAAGTACAGAAGTACACGAAGAGAAGGAAGACAAGATGCACAAAACAGATGCAGCAAAAACAAAAACAAAACAACTAAGACTCAATCTAAGATGACCCTAGCCTTGACAAGATCTTGGCCAGCATCTCTTGAACCCCATTGTTGTGCTCATTCTGCTTCTCTATGAAAGCTCTAAACTCAGCATTGACTGAGCTTTGCTCATCCTAGTTCTTCTGAAGAACTTCCAGAGTCCTTGCAAGACGGGAAGGTTCATCAGAAGAAGCTTCACAGCTTCTATCTACAGGGATGGCATTCTGATCCGTGGCTTCCATAGTCAGATCATTTACAGGATTTTCCTCAACAGGAATGGTTTCATCAACTTGATCTTCAGCATCTGCTTCTTGCATAGAAGCATCTTCATATTCTGCAGCCGGAATCTCAGAATCTCCATTCTCAAGTGCCTGAAGAATGGCAGCTAGATTCCTGGGGGCAGAAGGACCTTCAACTTCTGGTGGGTCAACAACTTCTGGAATGACCAAGCTTGGGTCTTCCTTAGAAGGGTTTTCCCTCAGAAAGTCAAAGAGGGTATTGAAATCCCCGAGCAGAACTGGATGTTGAGGTCTCCAGACCATAATTTCCCTGCAAGGATTAGCTTCCAATGCAGCAGCCAATCTTGCTACTTCCAATTCATCCACAAAAGGCTTTTCTTCAGCAGCAACACAGTTTCTGAGAGGATGGTAGTATATACCATTATCATTCTCCAGAAGGTATCCAGGGTAACCAGGGGCAGCAGCCACTAATCTCTTCTGTACTCCCATTGCTTCTACTTGAAAATCCTTGCGAAAGCTTTTCCAAAGATTTCTTGTAGAAACATCATCCAGACCATTTAGAAAGGCATCCTTCAGAAGGTCTAGACTGCTAATCACCTCATGTCTGAAAAGTTCCAGGTAGGTATAGGGTTCAGGTTCAGGCGGATTGAAGGTGAATTTGTAGTCAGGGTAGAGAAGACAGTAGGGTTTGGATTTTCTGGTAGGTAAGGGATGGGATATAGAAGGTGGAGGTGCAGTGGATGAGGAAGAAGGGATATCTGAGAGAATGATTGATGAGGATGGAATAACAGACAGGATAGATTGAGAAGAGGGTGGAGTATTTGTAAAGGGAATTGGTGAGAAGGATTTATTAGAAGGAGTTGGGGGAAGAATACTTAGAGGTGTGGGGTTTAGGATGGGAGAGGAAAAAGATGATGGAGAAGGATTTGGTAAAGTGAAGTTTACTTTTGGTTCAGATGGAGGTGATTGCAGAGATGGTTTAGGGACAGAAGGAGGTGGAGTAAAAACCTGCCTGGAGATTTGTACAGAAGAAGAAGATCTGGTTCTGTGAAAGGAATCTCTGATCCTTTTCTCCCTTCGTTCTTCAGAGTCCACCTTGTCAGGATCATAGGTGACCCTTAACTTCTTGGCTTTCTTAACCTCATCTTCTCGGGCTTTTCTTTTTAGCCTAGCCTTTTGTTCCTTCTGATCCTTCTTCAGAAGATCAGCCTTGGACGGAAGTACTCTACCACGGATCCAAGCAGGATCAATATCTGATTGCTTCCTAACACAATCTTCCAGGTAAAGCTTGACAACTTGATGCAGTTCTTTTTGAAATAAAGAGGCAAAACCTTCAACAACAACTCTTCTTGACAGGATGTCAGGAAAGCTTATGCACACAGAAGGTACATTTTTAATGAGTTCCAGTCTGAACAAATCCACACCATTGAAGATGGGACCTTGAACTACTCCAAGAAAATGAGATGCATTGAGTTTTCTGATGGAGTCCAGCACTTTGCTTTCAATCAGAATGTCTGAAATCATTCTTCCGAACGGAATAGTCGTCCTTGGAATATGAGGGTACTTCGCCCTTTCATCTTCTCTTGACTCAAAGATAGAAGTCTTCAGATTCTCAAACAGAATATGAGAGATGTTGATCTCAGTCTTTTTGCCAATGCAGAAAAGAGTATACTTGTGATCCGGACTGATGTAGGAGGAGGAGAGCATCCTCTTTCTATGGTAAAGGGAACCCAGAATAATTTTAGCCCATGCTTTATAAAATGGCCTTAAGGTGCCCGTGTTATGAGAATCAATTCCAAAAGCCAGAGAGATTTGTTTTTCAACTATAGACCAGTCAACTGTTGCATGTCGAAGACCAGACCAACCTTCTTCATCATTCAGATTGTACAACTTCCTGATGAGCTTTTCAGTGATAACTACTTCATGCCCTAGCACGAATGAAATGATGGCAGTTGGAGTAACCGTTGCATGTACCCAGAAATCCTTCACAAGTTCAGGATAAATTGGACCAACCAATCTATCAAGATATTTAGACCATCCTTGCTCAAAGATTCTTGCATCACACTTAAAGCCATTTGCTTTTAGGTTGTTGATGTCCACAGCAGATTCACATAGAACTTCCAGTTCTTCCGTGGGTATTAAGCATGTTTTCAATGGAGCATACTCATATTTGCGTAGAAGGATCTGTGTAGAAGTGAGTCTTTCTTTTGAATTTGATGAACATGAAGATGAGTTCATGATGATTATGCTTTGAGATCAGATCAAAAACTAGGGTTTGAAAAACAGATGCAACAAAAGGGATGCACAAAAGAGAGAGAGAGAAAAAGAAAAAGAATGAAGGTGAAGCGGGTTATTTAAATGATTTGAAAATAACGAAATCATTATGCATTTAATGAGAAATGACATTAGGAGAGAGAACACGGTAAATGAAATGATTTAACACAGTTACCTAGGTCGGCGTCTTTTCAACTGCACGCTTTGTACTAACCGTACATACACGTGTTCACCATCAGATAATAGATGACAGCTGTAAGTTTTCCTGAATAGACTTTACGCCTTCTGATTCTGATCATTGCTTCTGATTGTCATTCTTTAGAAATGATCTTGTTCTGATAGGATCATCTTTCTTTCCAAGGATCACATCTTCTGAATGAGCTGAGGCAAGTCTAGGTGATCTTCTGACTGTTGGTTCTTCAGAAATCCTGAGATTCTCTAAAGATACGGCAACTTGATCTTCTAGCATGAAGTGATGAAAGAAGAAATTCAAGCTCTGAAGCTGTCCCAATGGAAGCAGGAATCAGAAGCTGTGAATGTTCTGAAGATCAAAGAAATTCAAGTTCTGAAGCTGTCCGATGGAAGCAGGAATCAGAAGCTGTGAATGTTCTGAAGATCAAAGAAATTCAAGTTCTGAAGCTGTCCGATGGAAGCAGGAATCAGAAGCTGTGAATGTTCTGAAGATCAAAGAAATTCATGTTCTGAAGCTGTCCTATGGAAGCAGAAATCAGAAGTCATGAATGCTCTGAAGATCAAGCACTGTGAACGTCTCTACTGAAATACTCAGGGAAGTCTTTTATTTATAAAATTCTTCTAGTATTAATTTCAGGGGGAGATTATTCATCTCAGGGGGAGATTGTCAATCTCAGGGGGAGACATATTCACATGCTTATGCTATAGCTGTGTAAATTGTCTTTAGCCGTCTGCTCTTTCTGATTGCAAATTCATATCATTTATATATGTTTTTGTCATCATCAAAAAGGGGGAGATTGTTAGAACAAGATTTGTTCTGATCAATATTCTTAGTTTTGATGATAACAAGGATATGAATTTTGTGAGAGATAATGTGGTACTCTAATACATTGCAATTTCCCTTTCAGGAAATATATAAAGAGTACGCACAAATCAGCGCTCAGAAGCTTTGTCTCAGAAGGTTCAGCATGCAACATCAGAACATGGTCTGGCAAGACATCAGAAGATGGTCAAGGCAGAATCAGAACATGGGTCTATGGAAGCATCAGAAGAACTTGAGATCAGAAGCAGAAGCACTGAAGTTCTCATGGTATCACGCTCAGAAGCACTTCAAGGTCAGAAGACAAAAAGATGCTATGCACCAAGCTGTTTGACTCTGATGATATTCAAATGTTGTATACACAAACATCAGATCAGAAGAAAGTACAGGTGGCAGGCTACGCTGACTGACAAAAGGAACGTTGGAAGCTATTAAAGGCAACGTCAGTAGACACAGCGTGAACAAGGCTCGAGGTAGTTGACAAAAGCGTGAAACATTAAATGCAATGCTGTACAGAATACGCAAAGCATTAAATGCTCCCAACGGTCATCTTCTCAAGTGCCTATAAATATGAAGTTCTGATGAGAAGCAAGGTTGACGATTTGCTAACAATAAACTTGCTGAAACGCTGTTCAAACTCAAAGCTCAGAAACTTCATCTTCATCAAAGCTCACTACATTGCTGTTGTAATATATTAGTGAGATTAAGCTTAAACGTTAAGAGAAATATCACTGTTGTGATTATAGCTTTTCAGAAGCATTTGTAATACTCTTAGAATTGATTACATTAATTTGTAAGTAACTAGAGTGATCAAGTGTTGATCAGGATACTCTAGGAAGTCTTAGCTTGTGTCTAAGCAGTTGTAATTAGAGTGATCACGTGGTGGTCAGGATACTCTAAGAAAGTCTTAGCTTGTGTCTAAGCATTTGTTCCTGGATTGATCAGGTTGTGATCAGGATACTCTAGAAGACTTAGTCGCGGACTAAGTGGAAAACCATTGTAATCTGTTGCGATTAGTGGATTAAATCCTCAGGTGAGGTAAATCACTCCGTGGGGGTGGACTGGAGTAGTTTAGTTAACAACGAACCAAGATAAAAATAACTGTGCAAATTGTTTTTATCGTTCAAGTTTTTAGACTACACTTATTCAAACCCCCCTTTCTAAGTGTTTTTCTATCCTTCAAGTTATGTTGTTTAATTTTATTTTATAATAATATTAAAATTTTAACCACATCAGTATTATTGACTTAAGTCTTTATGATTAATTAGATGACAAATAAATTAATAAGTTTAAAATATTTTTGAGCAATATGACTTAGATTAGTATAACCTAACAAAATATTTATAAAGTTTAAAATGTTTTAAAATTGTGATTTATTAAAGGCATATATTAAAATTTAGTATTAAATCTATTTTTCTTTTGTTTTTTAAAATTTTAATCTCTTCAATTATAAAAAAAGAAGATCTAAATTATATTGAATATTTTTTTATATAGATAATAATAAAATACTTTTTCTTCCTATTTGTAACCAATAAAAAAAATAATAAAATACTTAAGAAAGATAATATTATTAATATCTAAAAGGAATATATATATATATATATATATATATATATATATATATATATATATTAAAATTTAATATTAAATTTATTTTTTTATTATTTTTTATAATTTTAATCTTTTTAATTACACAAAAAAAAAGATCTGGATCTATTGAATATTTTTTAAAATAGATCAAATTATAATATTAAGAAACATAATATTTTCAAGAATGGGGTAAGATAAAGCTCCCTTACAAAATTTCTAGAACAAGAATCATCTATAATATAAAAATTGATAATACTCTTTTGTTAGCTTAGTCTAAATTAATAATTTGGGTTAAAAAATGTATTTCTTTTTTGTTTTTATAAACTAACTTTTTCACTTTTCACTTTTTTGAATTCAAGTCTTTCTATCCCTTTTTTTCACTTTTTTTATACAAAAATAAAAAATAAAAAATTATAATTATAATTCAACACACACGCGCACGAACACACACAAATCTAGTAATGATCTAATATTTTTATATATCAAAAATGGTATTTGTGATCCAAAACATTTTGATTAAAAAATGGTATAGGGGAAAAAATCTATTATTAATTTAAATATTTTTATATACAAAAATTTATTATTGATCTAGATATTTTTTTAAATGATAGTTAAACATTAATAAACTCTCATAAATTATTGAATAGTTAAAGTTTTTAAATGCTCCCTCGGTTTTTTATTATAAGTCGTTTTAGAAAAAAAATTGTATTTAAATATAAGTCGTTTTACAATTCCAATGAATAATTAATGCTATTTTTTCTATTATATCCTTAAATATTTATTATTCTCTCTCCTTTCAATTATATAAATTTTTTTTCCACATGTCATTAATGAAGGATAATTTTGTAAAAACATTCATAATTTCTCATTTACATACAACAATTATTATTTTTCTTAATCTGTGTGAAAAGTCTAAAACGACTTATAATAAAAAACGGAGGGAATAAATTTTACCATAAATGCAATAAAAAAAGAAATTGGTAGCTATAAATAATGGTCTAAAAATGTTTTCTTTAGTGAATATTGTGCGGCTCTGAAATATCACAAAGTTGTGAATTTTTGTTTGAGAAAGAAAAATATTCCTAAGAGCAATGTCAATGAGTCAAATTAAAAAATGTACTCTGATGTTCTTGATGATAATGATATTTACAATTCAAGTTGAATGCATAACTCAATCTCAAGCTTTTAAGTCAGAGTCGGTATTTAAATGTGAGTTTAAGTGTTACTTTAAGTGTAAAGTTAAGGTAATTTATGGTTATGATGTCTGCATGACAAACTGTTTTCACCAATGCAGACATCCACCACCCAATTCTGATGCTTCACATAACTAATGGTATTTATTTTCTCTTTATCGTTTATTTTGTCTTTTTTTACAGTATATATATATATATATATATATATATATATATATATATATATATATATATACATACATATATATATATATATATATATATAATATATTTATATAAATTTGTTTTTATTTTGTAGGTACTAGTGCTTCAAGTGAATGTGTGTAGAGCTTGTGGTGCTTTCATACATCTCTTAAAGATCCAAGAGTTATAATAATTAATAAATAATGCGTGTGTTTTATGTGATGTTATCAGTAAAATGTATTGATAAATATTGACATTTTGTCAAAAATTAAATAAATATATCATAAATCAGGATATCTATTTTTTTAATTTTGAAATCTTTTTTTTTTGCATGATTCTTAAATAAACTTATAGGTAAATCTTAACATGTCTAAACAAATAAAAAAAATCGTTTGTTGTTAGATAATGCAATAATTGTGTACTGACCAAAAAATGCAACATACCATGGACCTTGTGATCCATGTTTGATTAAAATACATAACTTAATCAATTTTGAGGAAATAAATTATCCTTAACTATTTAAAGATATGTTAAGAATCAATGATTTACTTATATATCTATTCAAAGCACGTATTTTAGTCATGAGTAGCCGGTTAACTTTGAAGTTCTTATGGAATCAATAATTTACTTATATATGAATAACCTCTTAAAAAAATAGTGGCATATATATATATATATATATATATATATATATATATATATATATATATATCAAAATTAAAATATGTATGTATATTATTTAGTTGAACTATAATAGATGACTAAAACTATGTCATATCGGTTGTAGGTATTATTTTTGCTCAGTGTTGGATTTGGACCCAGGTAACTTAATCCGTTGCATAGAACCTTCAAGAAAAAAAAGAAAAAAGTTTTAAATAACCAAATTTTTTTTAAAAACTACAAAAAAAAACTACATTTTCAAAAAAATTACCTAGGTAACTAAATTTGGGGGAGTACACATATGCGCCAGGAAGAAATATTTTTGTGTTTGTGCCGCCCCATGTGACACCTTAGTGCAACCCAAATTAGGGTTTTCATGGGGTGGCTGTAACGCCCAAGACTGCATTCAGGATTATCGACTGATCCCACAAACCAACACAAGTCTTTTTAGCGTGTTTTATCCTCACTCCCACACTTTCCGGGAAACTTTCTAGAAGGTCACCCATCCCAAGATTGCTTCAAGTCAAGCACGCTTAACTGTGAAGTTCTTATGAAATGGGTGACCTTCTAAGAAGTTTCCCAGAAAGTGTGAGTGAGGTCAAAGAATGCTGAAAAACTCGTGTTGGTTTGTGGGGTCAGTCGATCATCTCGAAAGCAGTCTGGGGCATTATAGTGGCGCCTATGTACATATTTTGTACATAGGATCCATATGGGGTGAATCGTATGTGTTAGGGTATTTTATATAAATATACCCCCAGCCCCCCATCATTTTCCACACCTTTTCTCCACCGTTTTCTAACATTCTCTCCGATTTTTCTCGTCATGGCGGCTTTGCCAATTTTTAAGAGAGATGGTCATGTGTTTTACTCAGCGGTAAAACCTCAGATTAAAATGAATTTTGGAACATTCATTTCATGAACCATCTGAAGAGGTCGTTGCTGCACTGGTTAGACGGGGAGTACGAGGTTGGTGAAAGCATCAGACGAATCCAAAGGTAGAGAACGAGGGCGTTAATCATCACGAAAAAAAATGAACGTTGGTGGGTTGAAGTTAAGAACACTAATGCAGAAAGTACTTTTAACATCGAGCGAAAAGTACTTTTTACATCGGGTTTGGGTCCGATGTAAATCCAAGCGATGTAATAAATTAGAGACATTTTACATCGGGCCACTGTCTGATGTGAAAAATTAACATACCACATCGGTTGAATTCAGATGACTGGTGTGAAAAATAATCCAATTTTTTTTATAAAAAAAAACCATATTTTACATCGGTGGCTTCGATGGGCCGATGTAATATATAGTTTTTACACCCGTTTCACCAATTGCCTGATGTAATATATATGTTTTTACATTTGTTTCCTCAATGGCCCGATGTAATATGTTTTCTACTTTTAAGCGAATTCTAGGTGTTTTTCCTATTTTTGCTATAACTTTTTTGTACCTAATTTTTCATATTTCATATGTTTTCAATACCACAAAGATCAAAGTTAGGTGGCTATTTTTCATATTTTTTCCACATCACACATACCACGTTTAGGTCACTATTTTCATAATTTTCTAACCAGTAATGAATAATTTCTTTGCACCAAATAGCTATGATGCATATATATATATATATATATATATATATATATATATATATATATATATATATATATTATTCAAAATGAATAGTTGATTTACAAAAGTATTAATCTAGGATACACAAGTGTACAAAATTATATGAAAGTTTACACACGGTGGACTACTACAAAATAACAAAACAACAAATATTCAACCATTTAAGTCCTTTCGCGCACTTGAAATACCAACATGCATCCACGAGAAGATGAGTTGTAGCTTCTAAAGACAACACCAAAATCACATTTGCTGACAATAAACAATAACACCAATTAACATCAACAGACAACACTAAAGTCAAGAAACACAAATCAGATATATAGACAATTTCATATAACTCACAGAAACATTTCTTTAGAGAAGAAATTCACATGCTTGTGTCGAAGATGCTAGAGTTGTTAGCATGTTAAATTAGGTTTAGTGTTTAAACCCTAATTTATTAAGTTAACTTGTTTATTAAGTTGGCTTGTGTAATGGGCCTTGTGGAAAAATCCCATTAGTTAGTATGTTAGGTTTTATTATAAATAGCATACTAGTCTCTCATCATTGCAACACAGCAAATCCTAATTTAGGGTGAGAGAGGTTATTTGTTATTCTTGTAAACTTGTAATCTTGTTATCAAAGAGAAAGTAAAATAATAGCAGCTATAATCAATTCTCGTGTTCTTCTTCTTCCTTGTCCTTTATTCATCCCTTGTTTTATACTTTGTTCTTGGCATTGAATTCACAACAAATTGGTGCGGTGAGTGAAGGAGTGAAAAACACTTATAAAGGGGGGATTGAATAAGGGTAACTTCTCAAAAATGATAGATAAAAATAAAGAACACAATTATTTTTATCCTTGTTCGTTGTTAACTAAACTACTTTAGTCCACCCCGGACAAGGTGATTTACCTCAACTGAGGATTTAATCCACTAATCAAACTAATTACAATGGTTCTCCACTTAGATACCCTGTAAGTCTTCTAAAGTCTACAGATCACAACTTGATCACTCTAGGAAATCAGTTTACAAAGAATGTAAAATAAATATTACAAGAGTATAATTTTCTTCTAAGAAAGCTGTAATCACCAAGTGATATTTCTCTTAAGTTCTAGTTCGTAACACTCACTAAAATATTACAAAGTTGTGAGGTTGAAGATGAAGTTTTTTTTTTTTTTTTGCTTTTCAGTTTGACAGCGTTTTAGTATTTTCACGTGAGAGAGTTGTTGCTGCTTCTGAATCAGAACTTCTATACATAGGCGCTGAGAGGAAATGATCGTTGGGAGCATTTAATGCTTTGTGTGAATAGTACACTGCTGCATTTAATGTTTCACACTTTTGTCAACTACCTCGAGCCATGCTTTCACTGATTTTACTGACTTTGCCTTTTGTAGCTTCTAACGTTCCTTTTGTCAGTCAGAGATTTGACGTTATAGCCTTTTGTACTTGTACTTTCTTCTGGACTCAGAATGTGTAGAATAGGCGTTTGAATATCAGAGTCTTCAGCTTTGGTGCAGATGCAATTTCTGTCTTCAGACTTTGAAGTGCTTTGAGCGTGATACCATCAGAGCTTCAGAGCTTTGCTTCTGACTGCCATCTTATGATGCTTTCCAGTTCATGTTCTGATTCCGCAGGACCATATTCTGATGTCTTGCCAGACCATGTGCTGAAGAAGCCATCCAGAACTTATGGTTCATTGGTTCTGAACGCTGATTTGTGCATACTCTTTTATACTTTTCCTGAAATGGAAAACGTGAATAATTAGAGTACCACATTCTCTTATACAAAATTCATACTTAATGTTATCATTAAAACTAAGAATATTGATGAGAACATTTCTTGTTCTAACAATCTCCCCCTTTTTGATGATGACAAAAACATATAGAATTGATATGAATTTGTATCCAAAATATCATATGAAAAAGACAATACACAGATATAGCATTAAGCATATTAATCAGAGTGTGTGAATATGTCTCCCCCTGAGATTAACAATCTCCCCCTGAAATTAATACTAGAAGATTTTATAAATAAAAGACTTCCCTGATTATTTTTCCATTTCAGTTGAGACTTCCACGTTGAACTTTGAACTTCAGATTATTCAGAGCTTCACTTCAGAGCTTCCATTGGACAACTTCAGAGCTTTGAATTTCTCTTTGAGATCACTTTGGCTTATTTGATCATCAAGAAGGGTTGCTTCTATCAGAGTTTCATGGCTTCTTGAATCAGAGAATAAAATTTCTTGTATAAGATTATAGCTTCTTTTTGATCTTGAAACTTCTTGTATCAGAGCAAGGTCTGTATCAGAGCACTTTAATGTATTGCTTGTATCAGAGCTTGAAAGATCTTGACATGTATCAAAACATTAAGCTTGATTGCTTCACTCTTTGAGAGATTTGCTTCAAATATACTTCTCTTTATATTTGCTTTTCCCTTTTTGCTTCTTCTCATATTGAGCTTGTTCAGAATATCATATTCATGCAAAACTATCAGAGACAGAAAACTTGCAATATAATAGTTTGGAATGTTGAGAATTAAGTCCAGCAACTGATATTATAAATCAATTCAATTAACACGCTTCTCCCCCTTTTTGTCATAACAACAAAAAGTATAATAGATTCAGATGAAAGACATAAACAAAATGAAGATAGAAATAGAGTTCATTGATTTAATCAGAAGATAGTACAAGGCAGATGCAAACAAAACAGACGCAAACAACAAAGTAAAACTAACTAAGACACAAGACAGACTACGACTAGGTTAGCTTAGAGGCTAAAGCTGCCAGAAGGTTCTTAATCTCAACAGTGTCTTCAGCTTGCTTCTTGGAAGAATCTTCTTGTTTCTGCATCCAAGTTCTGAATTCCTCATTGGTGCCAACTTGCTTGTCTAGACGAATAGCCAAGGAAGCTTAATTTTGTTGGAGTTCCTTCAGAGTTTCAAACAGCACAGAAGTAGAAGGACCAACAGAAGAAGTAGGAATATCAGAAGCTTGAATCATCTGATTTTCAGCAAATGGTTCTTCTTCAACAGGAATTTCATGAGCTTGAATCTCTTCAGCAAGATATTGTTCAGATGGTTGCGCTTCTGCAGTAGGAATATCTACTTCTGGAGGATACTCAACCTGAGGATACACCAAATTAGGATGCTCTTCCAGAGGATTCTCCCTGAACCAGTTGAACAGAGCCTGAAAATCTCCAGTTAGCATTGAATATGGATAAGGCTTCCAGACGACCAGAGGCAAAGGATTTTCTACATCCATAAAGGGCTTTTCTTCCAGAATCTTCCAGTCTGAAATGGGATGAGAGTAGACGCCATCAATATACTCCAAGCTTAGTCCAGCAGAACCAGGAGCAGCAGCAAGGCAATCCTTCTAGAGGTCCAGAAATTCTGCTTGCACATCTTCAGCAAAAGCTCTCCAGAGGTTTTCAGCAGCCACATGATCCAGCTTGGAGTCATGGGCAACCTTCAGATAGTCTAAATTTGTTCTGACTTTATACTTTAATAATTTAAAACGTATATCAATAGAGGGTTTTAGAGGGTTGGTTCCGAGAAGAGAGATTGGAGATTTTTGGTTGAGGATGGAAATTGGTATTTCTGGGTTGAAGAACGCATAAGGATGGGGTTCTCTATCAAGCACAAAAGAAGTGTTTGAAGAGGATGGTAGAAGGGAGGATTTGGCTTCATTGTTTGAGTCTAAGACTACGACAATGGGGTCAGAAGTAGGGTTTGGTGATTTAAAGGAGTTCATGAGACGGATGAAAGAATCAGAAAAGGATGATTCCGGAGAGGGGAGGTTGAAGAAAACGGGAATGTCAACAGCAGGTTGGGGTCAGAAGTTTGAGGAGTGGATTATAGTTGAGATTTAGAAGGAGGGGGTTGAGTTTCAGAAGATTTAGGTTTTCTGGAAGAATGGTGTTTAGAGGTGTTAGATCAAGAATAGGTAGTTTGCCTTTAAACTTGGGAGAGACAGAAGATGGAGGGTTAGAAGGTTTGGTGATTGGAGGAGAATTTTCTGGGGCTTTTTCTGGTGAATTTTCTGGTGGAGCTTCTGTTGATGTAGGTTTAGAAATTAAAATAGGAGCAGAAACAGACTCAGAAATAGTAATACCTGAAGATTTTTGCTTCTTCTGAGGCTTGGAAGGTCCATCAGCAACAGACTTCCTCTTTTTCTCATTCTTTTCTTCCTTCTTCTCTTTTCCTTTTTCTTGATTCTCTTCTTGAACTTCTGGATGGACTCTTGTGTTTTTACTAGCCACATGTCCGTCTTGGTTAATGGTAGTGCTACTAAAGATTTCAAAGTTCAAAGAGGTTTACGCCAAGGCGATCCCATCTCACCCTTTCTTTTTGTTCTTGCTATGGAAGGCCTAACCGCTCTCACTAGAAAATCGGTGGAAGTGGGAGACTTTATGCCTTTCAAATATGGTTTAGAAGACTACGTGGACATCCTTCAATTCGCGGACGACATTGTCATCATCGGAGAACTAACTTGTGACAACTTATGGAGCATGAAAGTGTTGTTGAGGGGTTTTGAGCTTGTGTCCGGTTTGAAAATCAATTTCCATAAAAGCAACTTTTTTGGAGTTCACATTGGTGATTGGCTTCTAAATTCGGCTACTAGTTTTCTCTCTTGCAAAAAAGGTAGTTTCCCTTTTAAATTCTTAGGAAGTTGGATTAGTGATTGCGGTAGGAGAAAGAGAGTGTGGAAGGATGTTGTGGATAATATCAAATCAAGATTATCAAGGTGGAAGGGCAGAAACATATCTATAGGAGGTAGGGTGACTTTAATTAGTTAGGTGCTTAATGCTATTCCTATTTTCACTCTTTCTTTCTACAAAGCTCCTAAGAAAACCATACAAGAAATAAGAAGTCTTCTTAGTAATTTTTTGTGGAATGGAAATATCAACAAAAGATGCATCCATTGGGTGAAGTGGAAGAATGTTTGTAAGCCGAAAGAGAAAGGAGGGTTAGGAATAAGAGATGTTGGTGAAATGAACAAAGCTCTTCTTCTAAAATGGAAGTGGAGAATTTTGAAGGAGGACAAAGCAATTTCGAGTAAATTTCTCCTCTTGAGATATCTTAATCCAAAACTCAAAGTGTTAGCCTCTTGTGAGGAAGTTCTAAACCTGGAGGATTCTTCTTGGTGGAAGGATGTTATTCTTAACGATTTCAAGGAGGAGAGCTCCGATGAGGGATTCTCCGATTGGGTCAATTGCAAGTTCAAGAAAGGCAACAACATTCTTTTTTAGCATAGTTGTTGGTTGGGAGATCAAACTCTTAGTACATCTTTCCCGTACTTGTTCGATCTTTCAACCAATAAGCTTTGTGCGGTTAGTGAGGTGGTCTCTTGGAATAACAGAACCTTTTCATGGAACATTGATGCTATAATTGGTTTTGAGCGAATGCTTCCTCCGGGTTATTTTGGGGGAGACTCGGTCAGGGCCTCTCAATTGAGGGACTTAAAGGTTTTATTAAACGGAATTGAGCCGGACAACTCCGATTTTGATGACTTCCATTGGAATCTAACCTCTAACGGTTGTTTTTCGGTTTCTAGTGTCTCTACGGCGGTGTCTAATGCTAAGGATCCGGCTTGGACAACTTCCATAATCAAATTGTTGGATGTTGTTTGGAAGGTAAATATTCCGAAAAAGATAAATATCTTCTCTTGGAGATTCTTTATCAATAGACTTCCTCTAAAAGATCTTTTGGCACATAAAGTTTTGTCTAATTTTCCCTCTCTAGATTATTTGTTTTGCTCAAATCATCCGGAAACTTCGGAACACCTCTTCTTCCATTGTCTTGTTTCGAAAGTGGTTTGGGAAAGAATTTACCTTTGGTTGGGAAATGGCTTGGAGTTTTCTTTTGAAGATTTCAAGAATTTCGGTAGCATTCAAGAGAAGGTGAAAAATACAAAGAATAGAGCAAAAATCAATCTTATTTGGTTGGCTCTTATTTGGAGTATTTGAAACACTAGAAACAACATCATTTTTGAAAACGCTTCCTTTAGCTATGAAGAGATTATTTATAATATTATGTTCTATTCTTGGAGATGGTTTTGTAATAGTGACTCTAAGCATAGGTTAAATTTCTATGATTGATACAAGCTACCACTTAATAGTTACAACTCTTATTAGAGTTTTTTGGTTGTAAGGGTTGCACCCCTAGTGTGATTTCTTATATCAATTGCATATTAAAAAAAAAATTATGTTTTAACTAACATTTTTATTTTATTTTATTTTTATACTATAAATTTTATATAATATTTATTGCATTATCTTGATTATATTTTCTTTTTTTACTATACATTTTATATAATATTTGTTGATTTTTTTTGTTTACTTTATATTTATTTATTTGCTTTATTTTTGCGTAAGATTAATCTTCCGATTTTGTATTTTTTTTAGGGTTAATGAACTTTTTCGTCCCTTTAAATATTTAAAATTTCGTTTTTACTCCCTCCAAAATTTTCCTTCAAGAAATCGTCCCTTCAAAAATTTTTTTCTGAACTATTGGTCCCTAACGTCAAATTTCGTAGCTAATCGCTGGCTAAAGTCGTAGCTAATCTCGAGCAAATTTGACGTTATGGACCAATAATTTAGACGAAAAATTTTGAAGGGACGATTTCTTAAAGGAAAATTTTGGAGGGACTAAAAACGAAATCTGCAATATTTAGAGGAACCAAAAACTTCATTAACCTTTTTTTTTTATAATATATAGTTTTTAGGATAAACTACAATTTTTGTTCTCCAATTTAATTTGATTTTTAAAATTAATCTCTTAATTTTGTATTCAAATAATTTTGATTTCTCTCATATATTTTCATAAAAATCGATAAGATATTCATTTTATTAATTTACATTTTCAATTATAAAGTTCTACAATAAATTTATAATTTCTACAATAAAGTTCTCTTAATAATATTATCTTTCTTAAATATTCTATAAAATCTTGATTTTTTTAAATAATTAAAGATATTAAAATCTTAAAAATTAAATGAAATTAAATTAAATTTTATATATATATATATATATATATATATATATATATATATATATATATATATATATATATATATATATATATATATATATATATATATATATATATATATATATATATATATATGGGGACGTATCAAATGAGAACTTTGATTATTATGAGAACTGAGAACTTTTAATAATAATCATACGATTTAAAATTAATGTCTCAGATTTCATTCAAATTTTAAGAGACAATAATTAATAAATAGATTCTGGTTTAAATACATATCACATAAATACAGATCTGAGCATTGATTTTAAATAGTACGGTTGTTATTAAATGTTCTCCGTTCTCATAACAACCAAAGTTCTCATTTGTTATTAAATTTATTATTCATTTGTTTTTTAAAATTTTTAATATCTTTAATTATTAAAAGAAATCAAGATTTTATAAAATATTTAAGAAAGATAATATTATTAAGAGAGAAAGATTCTATGTTAGCAGAGTTTCTAGAATGAGAATAGTTTAAGAAACTACCAACTTTTTTCTTAACAATAATACACCTTCTAGTCATTATAATAAATAAATTTTATTTTTATTTGACCAAATGACTGTTTCGTTCATTCTATTTTCTATAATTCATAAAATTGATTTTTTTAAAAAATTTAAATAATTTTGGTTTCGTATTTATATTCAAACATTTTTAATCTCTCTAACTTTTTTTCATAAAAAATTCGATGAGATTTATATTCTTTAACTTATATTTTTCTCTTCAAATTTTAGTAAAAAATTTATATACCATGATTTGTTATCTTTTATAATTAATTAAAAAAATAAAAAGTATCGTTAATTTTAAGTGAGAAAGTTTGAGAGAGAGGGGTAATATTGTTTAAATTTAAACTTAGGTATTAAGGTATTGAAACTTATTAAATTTAAAATAGTAATTAATTTTAAATTAAAAATATTCTATAAAATTTAGATTTTTTTTGTATAATTAAAAAAATTAAATGTTAGAAAACAAAATATTCCTTCTTAAATAAGTTTAATATTTTAGTAACGCTAAATTATAGTTTTAGTCTTTCAATTTTGTTCATTCGACTCTTAAATTATAGTTTTAGTCTTTTAATTGTCGAACCGAGTTGCGAACTATTTTCGAGTAGATTCGGTTGATTTTCAGCCCTATATATGGACCAGATACATCACTTATTAAATGCAATAAAAAAGTTAAATTATTTATAATAGTGATTAGAAAGTTTATATATGTTTAATAAAATGACATAAAGATTATTTATTGAATAGTTAAAAAGTTTATATTATCTTTTATAAATCTACAATAAAAAAATGTTAGCTATAAATAATGGTCTAACGCAAATGTTTTTGCTTAGTGAGCTTTGTGCGGACTCTTAAACGTTACAAAGTTGTGAATTTTAATTTAGATTGAGAAAGAAAAAAACATTGATAAGAGTAATGGCAATGAGTCAAATTAGAAAATGTATTGTGATGATGTTGATAATAATGATGTTTACAATACAAGTTGAATGCATTACTCCACCTCCAGATTTTAGGCTGCCAAAGAGGCCCTCACCAGCTTTATGTAAGACTAAATGTTTCTTTCACTGCACCTTTTATATTTTTGCAGATTGCTTTGGACCATGTGTCCATGATTGCAAACATCCACCATATTATGATGCTTCACATAATTAATGGTAAATTTTTCTTTTCTCTATCATATATTTAGTGTTTTTTAACATATCACAATATATACATAAATGTCTATATCTAAGTATATGAAGTTGTTTTTATGTTGCAGATGTTGCAGGTACTAGTGCTTGCGGGGCTTAATAAATAAGTCATATGTTTTATATGATGCTATTCAATAAATGTATTGATAAATATTGACATTTTGTCAAAATTAAATAAATATATTTTAAATCAGGATGTCTATTTTTTTTTTTTTTTTTATAATCAATTTTTACATGTATTTTTAATGTTTTTGTTTATTTTTTATGATCATTGATTCTATGCAAAAACTATTTGTGCTAGACTTTGAGTTATTGGATAGATGCTAAATTATTCTATAATAACATTCTTAAATAAATTTTTTTTAATAAGCAAATGAATTAAGAAATCACACAAGCGGTATAACCTTTACACCAAATTACAGAGAATTAAAACATCCTAAAGGTAGCTTATACCAATCATAAAACCTAGAAAAGGATGTCGGTTTATTACTAGCTAACCAACTCCAAGATAAGAACATGACATTAGTGCACACCATGTCAAAACTATAAGGAACTTGCTCAAAAATAATGGTATTTCTCGCAAAGATTCTCGCAAATCTCATGCCTACAAATGCCTAGAGGAAGTCGGACCATCTGTATTTCGGGAAACTATAAGTAATTATGGTAAAGTGCTCGTCGAGGATAGATTTCGTACCTACGTATTCTCAAAACAAATTTGAGAAATTCATGCAGTCGTAGTTCTAGCTATATGTTGGTGATGTTTTGTTTGTGTCTTGTTGAAAGCTCAAGATTGAAACTGAAATTTATTTCTGGTAAGAGAAAGAGACAAATTGTCATCTTAAAGGGGGGGATATCTCACCGATTTCACCACAAACATTTTTGAAGAGAAAATCGTGTAAAGTGGTGAAATGCATAAATCTGCCTAGCAAAATAAAGTGTCATCATGCCTTGTTCATAAATTCATAACTTCTTGCTTAAGTAAGCTAAATGAGTGTTCTTGATCAATTTGAAAAGCTGAGATGACATACTTCAACTTTTATGTTTATGGTTTGCATTGATTCAACTTGGATCATCATGAAAATATCCTTGAAGTTTAGTGTTTCTAGATGCCATAACTAGTCAAAAAATTTATAAGTGTTTAGAACTTTGGATAACATGGAATCATGAATTTCAACAACTCATATTTTTTAATCCATGCGTCTTTAGAACTTATTTTTAAGAACAAAGCTGAAGTTTGATGTAAGATCTTCAATTTGAGCATTGGATTGAAAAATTTGGTTGCTTGAGTCACAAGTTATGACATTAGAAAATTAGGAAATTTTTTTTTTACAGATGGAAAATTAGGAACTTAAACATGATTTTTAAGGACTTACTGAAATTTTCTACTTTCTCATGGTTGCCCCTTTTGCAAGTAATCTTGATTTATTGATCAAATCTAGATTAAATATGATAACAAATCATATTTTTCAGGAAATCCTAATTTTTAACTTTGGTTGATTTGAATCTTTTAGTCAATTTGGATAATATGAATGGACTTTAAAGGTGTATTTGAGTCCTTTGAATCATATTTTGAAGTTTTGGATCCTCCTCGGATGAAAATTTCAACTGTTAACCTTGATGAGTCCAAACCCTAATGAACTTGAGGCTTGATTACCATGAAGTGATGAGATTTTTGAGATTGTTTGTGGATGAATGAGACTTTTTGAACTTTATAATGCTTTGATGATCATTTGAGTCATTGATTGATCATTTACCTAAATTTTTTGATGCACAAAACTCTAATTTAAAGACTTTGTGATCAAGCAACATGTTCCTGATATTTACTTTGAGTTGATGATGTATACCTATTTATGAGATGAAAAATGATGTGAAATTTTAAGGAAGGAGCGTAAAAAATTGGGTATGACAACATTAACTATTTAAAAAAACACACACACACACACATATATATATATATATATATATATATATATATATATATATATATATATATATATATATATATATATATATATATATATATATATATATATATATATACATATATATATATATATATATATATAGATAAAAAATTTAATTAAATATTTATTAAAAGCACGTATTTTAGTCTTGTCTATTTGAATATTTTTTAATCTAATATATATATATATATATATATATATATATATATATATATATATATATATATATATATATATATATTAAAAATAAAACGTGTTGATTAAAAAAACTTGATGTGATTTTTCAAATTTATTAATAAAATAAAATTACATTCAATTCACTTAATGTTATTAATTTAAAAAATAATAATGTGATTTTTAATATATATTAATAAAAAAGTTTATTTATAAATTAAAAACAAATATTTTTTTCTTAACTTTAAAAAAATTTTACTATTTTATTTAAATAAAATTATATTGTATTTACTTATTTTACATTACAAAATTGATATATTTTTAAAAATCATTCAAAATCGTATGATATAAAAGTAATTAACAAATAATGAGTAACGATTAACCCGAAAAAATATATATGAAGTGAATAATAAAACAAATAAATTTTCTTTAATTTTTAAACAATTTCATTTTATAAATTTTTTAATTCTCAACAAAAAATTTATGTATACATTATTTAATTTTTTATACACATTTGGAACATTATTTTATATTCTGTTTAAAATTGGTACAATTTCAGTATTTATTTTAAATAATAGAATATGTTTTTATATAAAGAAAATAAAAAAGTAAATTTGTTTTAAAATAAAAAGAAGTTTTTTTTCTAAGAATCTTGATTGGTTTTATAAAAGTTATTTAGAATCACGTTTTCTTTTTTATAAAAATATTTAGAATCAAGTTTTATTTAAAAAAATGAAGAGTAATTTAATTGTTAGAAAAAGTAGGAGAGTTCTTTTTAATTTTATGTGAAAAATAAATTATGATTTGATAAAATAAAAAATTATTTATTACCAAAAATAGGAGGAAACTATTTTAAGAAACAATAATGAGTCACTAAGTGGGCATTTCTAACCATTAGAATAAAATCATATCAAGGGTCATAAATGAGTGTAACTATTAGTGTAACATATTGGTGTAATTTGATTCCTCCTCATATATATATATATATATATATATATATATATATATATATATATATATATATATATATATATATATATATATATATATATATATATATATATATATATATATATATATATATATATATATATATATATATATATATATATATATATATATATATATATATATATATATATATATATATATATATATTATATAATTTAGTATTATATATTACTTAACTTTGATATCTCTTTTTAATTATATCTCTTTAAAAATATTTAATTTACTTTTTTTAGAGGAATCACATATTTTATTCAATGAAAATTTGTTGAAAATTTTTATTTCTATATATTATTCACTTTAATTGAGTTTTTTTCATTAAATTGACATAAATTTTTATTTAAATATAGAATTAATAGTGTTTTACTCCCCTGTAATATAGGCGTGTTTTGATTTACTTCGTTTAAAAAAATAAATATTCCCGTATAATTTTGGGGTATCCCTAGACGTGTAAAAATCAGGGTGGTAAATAAAATAAAAAACTTTTACAGCGAATAACTTTTATATCTAGAGGGCAAAAGACTTAGAATTTTAATATTTCAAGAAAGTTTTTTAAAACTTTTTTTAAAGGGGGTAAATCAAAATATGCTTATATTGCAGGGGTACATGACTATTAACCCTTAAATATATAATCAAATATTCAAGTCATATATCTTGAGAATATCTAATCTCACCCATTTAGTCTATCATACACCATACAATGTTGCCAAAAATATCTCCTACTTCCGTAAATGTACCTCCATAAATACTTTTCTTTTTTATTTTAAAATTGTTTTGTTCCGGAGGTGCATCTAACTTTATAGAATATTTTTTTAAAAATAGATAATAACAAACTATTTAAGAAGGAATATATATATATATATATATATATATATATATATATATATATATATATATATATATATATATATATATATATATATATATATATATATATATATATATATATATATATATATATATATATATATATATATATATATATATATATGAGAGATCAAATTACACCCAAAACGTTACACCACAAGTAACACTCGCTCAATAACTTCATTCCAAATAAATATTTTTTTTAAATTAACCATTGGATTGAAACATACTATTATATAGATCATACTTATAAAGTTTGAAATTATTCTATAATGATTTACTATGTCATTGAATTACATCAAAATTAACGTTATATGAAAGTTCATTTTAACGTTAATTTTTGAATATCTTGATGGCGTAGTAAATCATTATAGATTAATCTCAAACTTTATAGGTATTATCTATATCATATTATATTTCCATCCAACGGTTAAGTTTAAAAAAATATTTATTTGAAATGAAATTATGAGCGAGTATAACTCGTGGTGTAACACCCAATTTGATCCCTCCTCGTATGTATATATATATATATATATATATAACCAAATGATACCAAGTTGTCAAACTTAGTACTATGACATCTCTGATAATTCTTTATCGCATAAAATTTACCGTTGGATTGAAAATTAACATCATATAAATCATGTCCATAAAATTTAACATCAATCGGAAATTATTTGATATGTTAAATATAATGATTAAAATTAATGATTTTATTTAAATTTGGTTAATGAACTTATTTTTAAGCTCATGTTTAATTCATTTGACTCATGAACCTAATTTAACGATTTAATTGTCGAACCGGGTTGCGAACTATATTCGAGTTGATTCGGTTAGTTTTCAGCCCTATATATGGACTAGATACATCACTTAATAAATGCAATAAAAAAGTTAAATTTATTTATAATAGTGATTAGAAAGTTTATATATGTTTAATAAAATGACATAAAGATTATTTATTGAATAGTTAAAAAGTTTATATTATCTTTTATAAATCTACAATAAAAAAATGTTAGCTATAAATAATGGTCTAACGCAAATATTTTTGCTTAGTGAGCTTTGTGCGGACTCTTAAACGTTACAAAGTTGTGAATTTTAATTTAGATTGAGAAAGAAAAAAACATTGATAAGAGTAATGGCAATGAGTCAAATTAGAAAATCTATTGTGATGATGTTGATAATAATGATGTTTACAATACAAGTTGAATGCATTACTCCACCTCCAGATTTTAGGCTGCCAAAGAAGCCCTCACCAGCTTTATGTAAGACTAAATGTTTCTTTCACTGCACCTTTTATATTTTTGCAGATTGCTTTGGACCATGTGTCGATGATTGCAAACATCCACCATATTATGATGCTTCACATAAATAATGGTAATTTTTTCTCTTCTCTATCATATATTTAGTGTTTTTTAACATATCACAATAAAATGTTTATAATCTAAGTATATAAAGTTGTTTTTATGTTGCAGATGTTGCAGGTACTAGTGCTTGCGGGGCTTAATAAATAAGTCATATGTTTTATATGATGCTATTCAATAAAATGTATTGATAAATATTGACATTTTGTCAAAATTAAATGAATATATTTTAAATCAGGATGTCTATTTTTTGTTTTTGAAATCAATTTTGCATGTATTTTTATTTATTTTTTGTTTATTTTCTACGATCATTGATTCTATGCAAAAACTATTTGTGCTAGACTTTGAGTTATTGGATAGATATTAAATTACTATATGGTAACATTCTTAAATAAATTATTTTTTAATAAACAAATGAATTAAGAAATCGCACAAGGGATACAACCCTTACACCAAACTATAGAAAATTAAAACATTTTAAAGGTAGCTTATATCAATCATAAAAGCTAGAAAAGGATGTCGGTTTATTACTAGCTAACCAACTCCAAGATAAGAACATGACATTAGTGCACACCACGTCAAAACTATAAGGAACTTGCTCAAAAATAATGGTATTTCTCATAATCTATAACTCAAAGTTGTAGCGATCCAAATAGTGTTAATCATGATCCTGTCATTAACGTTCTTCACCTTCTCTTGTAAAGATCCAAAATTCATGAACTCCTCAAGCGTGAAAGGAAGGTCTTCCCCCAACCACACAAAAATCCAACCCCACATCTTTGAAACATGACAAAGAAAAAACAAGTGAAACAAAGTTTCCGGATGATTCCTACAAAAATCGCACAGCAGATTAGAGGAGATGTTGGCAACTCCTCTAATTAGCAACAAATCTTTGGAAGGATGTCTAGAGGTGAACAACCTCCATGAGAATATCATAATCTTTAAGTGGAATCAACAAGTTCCACATAAACTTCAGCATATTCACCGTTGATGGGAGCGAACCATAAGCCTTAGAATTAGAAACCAATGCGGAAACGCTGGAAATTAACAGAGAACTCACCATTGTTGTTCAGATTCCACGCAAAAAAATCTGCTGTTCCGCTAATAGGATTGACCGCAGCCAGCATACTCCAGAGCTGTTCCCACTGTGCCTTGATGACAATGCTGGAGTTGATGAATGAGGCAACATTGACTGTCCCCATAAAATCATTAATCTGCCAGCACATTTCGCCATTAATCAAAGAGATATCATCATCAACAGAGCATAATTTAATAGTTTAGATATCAAACAAATTTGGGAATTTAGAGCGGAAAGTTTGATCTACCAACCATAAACTTGACCAAAACAAAATGTGATTTCCTTTATTTAATTTGCATTGAACACAAATCATGAAACCTTCGTCGTTGAAATCCACTTTTACGTCATTAGAGATAACGTTAACGTCACTCCACCAAATGGAATCTTTCATGTTAAGAACTTCCCCATTAGAAGCTTGCACCTTGAGTTTTGGATCTTTGTATCGCAACTCCAAAAACCTACTCCAAATAGCCTTGTCTTCCTTTAAGATTCTCCATTTCCACTTGAGAAGGAGCACCTTATTAATTTCGCCCACATCTCTAACCCCCAAACCACCCTTATCTTTTGGTTTACAAACCGTTTCCCAATTGACCCAATGAATGCATCTTTTATTCATGTTACCACACCATAATAAGTTGCTAATTAGGCTTCTTATTTCTTTAATGACCAATCCCGGCGCTTTGTAGAAAGATAGAGAAAATGAAGGAATTTAATTTAGAACTGCGTTGATAAGCATCACTCTACCACCTATGGAGATATTTCTACCCTTCCACGAAGAAAGTCTACTTTTGATGTTATTGAGGACTTTCAACCACACTTTCCTCCTTCTAGGATTTGCACCTACGACAATACCTAAAAAAGAGAACGGGGTGATTCCTTTTTTACAACCAAGAAAATAAGTGGCCGAATTCAAAAACCAATCACCCACGTTAACACCGAACACACTAAAAAACCAATCACCTTCTCAAATAAATTGTTAAATATATCTTAAGATGCAACATACTATCAACCTTGTGATCTCATGTTTGATTAAAATACATAGCTTAATTAATTTTGTGGGAATAATTTAACATTTGTACCGCGTAAAATTGAGTCTCCACTCCCCCCTCATTCGGAAAAGAAGGTTAATCGTTTTGGAACGCATACATTTGAACTTTTAATCTATCCTGTGAAGGAAGGGAAAAAAATCTAAATAAACCCAACTGGCATGTGAGTGCAGAGCACCTAAGAGATCGAGAATCGAAAGGTTGGTTATATAGAGGGAAGATATTGGCACCCTAAGTATTCGTAGTATTCTACGGGAGTCTTTTGTTTATGTTTGTGCTATGAGTCGTATTGCTCGTTTTTTATTGGGAAAGTTTCTCCTTTGTGTAAGTAAGAATTGTTAAAAGGGGTAAGGACCTAAATAGGTTTTTTGGTTATCGTGCTCGCAAAGATTTTCGCAAATCTCGTGCCTACAAATCCCTAGAGGAAGTCAGAGAATCTGTAGTTCGTGGAGCTATAGGTAATTATGGTTGAGTGCTCGTCGAGGATAGATTTTGTACCTACGTATTCTCAAAAGAAATTTGAGAAATTCGTGTAGTCGTAGTTCTGACTATATGTTGGTGATTTTTTGTTTGTGTCTTGTTGAAAGCTCAAGATTGAAGCTGAAATTTATTTTTGGTAGGAGAAAGAGACAAATTGTCATCTTAACGGGGGAGATATCTCACCTATTTCACCACAAACATTTTTGAAGAGGAAATCGTGTAAAGTGGTGAAATGCACAAATCTGCCTAGAAAAACAAAGTGTCATTATGCCTTGTTCATAAATTCATAACTTCTTGCTCAAGTAAGCAAAATGAGTGTTCTTTATCAATTTGGAAAGCTGAGATGACATAATTTAACTTTCATGTTTAAGGTTTACATTGATTCAACTTGGATCATCATGAAAATATCCTTGAAGTTTAGTGTTTCTAACTGCCATTACTAGTCAAAAAAATTCCAAGTGTTTAGAACTTTGGATAACATGGAATCATGAATTTCAACAATTCATATCTTTTAATCCATGCATATTTGGAACTTATTTTTAAGAACAAAGATGAAGTTTGATATAAGATCTTCAATTTGAGCATTGGATCACAAAATTTGTTTGCTTGAGTCACAAGTTATGACCTTGGAAAATTAGGCACTTAAACATGATTTTTAAGGATTTAGTGAAATTTTCAACTTTCTCATGGTTACCCCTTTTGCAAGTAATCTTGATTTATTGATCAAATTTTGATCAAATGTGATAAAAATCATATTT
The DNA here is from genome assembly GCF_029867415.1 of Vicia villosa. Lineage (NCBI taxonomy): Eukaryota > Viridiplantae > Streptophyta > Magnoliopsida > Fabales > Fabaceae > Vicia > Vicia villosa. The sequence goes on along the minus strand of NW_026705214.1, from coordinate 209,263 downwards.
TATGAAATAATAGCTCATGGTTCTTGATTTTGTTTAAAAGTTCCAATTTTCCCCTTATGTATCAGATGAAATTTTATCAGGAAATCCTAATTTTTAACTTTGGTTGATTTGAATCTTTTAGTCAATTTAGATCATATGAATGGACTTTAAAGGTGTATTTGAGTCCTTTGAATCATATTTTGAAGTTTTGGATCCTCCTCGGATGAAAATTTCAACTATTAACCATGATGAGTCCAAACCCTAATGAACTTGAGGCTTGATTACCATGAAGTGATGAGATCTTTGGGATTGTTTGTGGGTGAATGAGACTTTTTGAACTTTATAACGCATTGATGATCATTTCAATCATTGATTGATCATTTGCCTGAATTTCTTGATGCACAAAACCCTAATTTAAAGACTTGGTGATCAAGCAACATGTTCCTAATATTTGCTTTGAGTTGATGATGTATACCTATTTATGAGATGTAAAATGATGTAAAATTTTAAGGGAGAGTAAAAAATTGGATATGACAATATTAACTATTTAAATATAAATTAAAGATCAAAATTTAATTAAATATTTATTCAAAGCACTATTTTAGTCTTGTCTATTTGAATATTTTTTAATCTAAAATATATATTATATAATTTATTATTATATATTATTTGACTTTGATATCTCTTTTTAATTATATCTCTTTAAAAATATTTAATTTACTTTTTTTTTAGAGGAATCACATATTTTATTTCTATGTATTATTCACTTTAATTGATTTTTTCATTAAATTAATATAAACTATTATTTAAATATAGGGTTAATAATGTTTAACTCCCCAGTAATATAAGCGTGTTTTGATTTACTCCTTTTAAAAAAAATTAAATACTCCTATAATTTTAGGGTCCCCCTAAGCATGTAAAAATCAGGGTGGTTAGTAAAAAAAACTTTTACAGGGGGTAAATTTTGCATCTAGAGGGCAAAATCCCACCCATTTAATCTCTCATACACCATATGACGTTGCCAAAAATGTTCCCAACTTCCGTAAATGTACCTCTAATAATACCTTTTTTTTTGTTTTAAAATTGCTTTGTTTCGGATGTGCATCTAACCTTTATGGAATATTTTTAAAAAAATAGATAATAACAAACTATTTAAGAAGGAATATATATATATATATATATATATATATATATATATATATATATATATATATATATATATATATATATATATATATGAGATCAAATTACCATTAAAGTGTTACACCACGAGTTACACTCGCTCAATAACTTCATTCCAAATAAATATAATTTTTAAATTAACTGTTAGATTGAAACAGACTATCATATTGATCATACTTATAAAGTTTAAGATTATTTTATAATGATTTACTATGTCTTTGAATTACATCAAAATTAACGTTATATGAAAGTTCATTTTAACGTTAATCTTTGAATATCTTGATGGTGTAGTAAATCTTTATAGATTAATCTCAAACTTTATAGGTATGATCTATATCATATTATATTTTTATCTCACAGTTAATTTAAAAAAAATACTTATTTGAAACAAAGTTACTGTAACTCGTGGTGTAACACTCAATTTGATCCCTCCTTATATATATATATATATATATATATATATATATATATATATATATATATATATATATATATATATATATATATATATATATATATATATATATATATATATATATATTGGACATGATCAAATAATACCAAGATGTCAAACTTAGTAATAATGACATCTGTGATAATTCTTCATCGCATAAAATTCACCGTAGAATTGAAAGCTAACATCATATAGACCATGTCCATAAAATTTAACATCAATCGGAAATTATTTGATATGTTAAATAGAATGATCAAAATTAACGATTATTTTTAAATTTAGTTAACGAACTTATTTTTAAGCTCATATTCAATTCATTTGATTCATGAATCCAATTCAACGATTTAATTCTCAAATCGAGTTGCAAATGTTGGTTTAGTTAAATTTATTTATAATAATGATTGGAGAGTTTATATATGTTTAATAAAATGGCATAAAGATTATTTATTGAATAGTTAAAAAATTTAGGATCATACTAACGAGTGCCTCCGGGGTAATAGTTAAGCATTCTAAATAAAAAAGATATTTTAGATTCAATGCATTAAATACACGGAATATTCTTTAAAAAATTAATTATTTATGTTTTCAATACGTTGATTACATATATTTTTGGTAAAAACATATCTTTTTATTTTATTAAATAATATTTAACTTTCTTTTTTAATCTTTTAACCAGTGTTCCGGAATAGACATTCTACAAAATTTATATTATTTTATTGTAAATCTACTATAAAAAAATGTTGGTTATACATATGGTCTAACGCAGCTGTTTTTGCTTAGTGAGTGTTGTGCGGACTCTAAAACGTTACAAAGCTGTGAATTTTAATTTAGATTGAGAGATAAAAATTCATAAGAGTAATGGCAATGAGTCAAATTAGAAATTGTATTGTGATGATGTTGATAATAATGATGTTTACAATACAAGTTGAATGCAGTCAACCTCCAGATTTTAAGCCGCCAAAGAAGCCCTCAGCAGCTTTGTAGCTGATCCTCCTTTTCCAGATTGCTTTGGACCATGTGTTGAGGAGTGCAAACATCCACCATATGATGCTTCACATAAGTAATGGTATTTTTTTTATCTTTTCTCTTTATCATTTATTTAGTCTTTTTTTTTTAACATATCACAATGTATACATAAATTTGTATATATAGATATATTTTATAAAGTTTTTTTTTATGTTGCAGTACTAGTGCTTCAAGTGAATACATGATGTGCTTGTGGGGTTTATAATCGGAGTTACAATAATTAATAAATAATTCATATATTTTATGCGATGCTATTCAATAAAATGTATTGATAAATATTGACATTTTGTCAAAATTAAATAAACATATTTTAAATTAGGATGTCTATTTTTTATTTTAAGTTTTGTATGTATTTTTAATATTTTTGTTTATTTTCTATGATCATTGATTCATAGATTTGATTATATGCAAAAACCATTTGTGCTTGACTTCGAGTTAGGGAAAAACCATTTGATTGTATGTAAAAACCATTCTCAAATAAATTATTAAGTAAATCTTAAGATGTCTAAGTTGATCTTTAGGATTGACCATCTAGTAATCAAAACAAAACAGAAATATCATTAATAAGGTTTTACAGTAATATATTTAATTTCGATGATTGTATTACTTCGATCATTTTAGTGTCTTAGAAATGTTTTAGGTCTATCAACGTTTTCTTTATTTGTTGTAATTTTTATATTTGGAATACTTTACTTCTTAAATATATCAAGAGGTGAACCACGTGATGTGTTTTCCAGTTTGTAATTCTTCCTGTGGAGTTTAATAAAATCATTACTTATTAAAAAAATTAATTCAACCAAATATATATATATATATATATATATATATATATATATATATATATATATATATATATATATATATATATATATATATATATATATATATATATATATATATATTTGTAATGATTTTACATTCTTAATATTTTTAATCAAATTAAAATATATTTGATAAATCAATAATGTGTTTTAATTTAAAAAAGTCGCAATAATAACTTGCAAAAAACAAAATATTTCAAACTTTCAAATATATCAATCTATAAAATTAAAATATAAGTAATAATTTTGTTTTCTTCAATATTTTTAATCAATTAAGAATATAAGTAATAATTTCATTTTCTTCAATATTTTTAATCAAATAAAAATATAAGTAATAAATTTTTTTAAAAATATTTAAAATGCTTAGAAAAAATTTAATTTAAAAATAAATAAATCATCTGAATCAAGATATAAGTAATAAATTTACATTCTTAATTTTTTTAATTAAATGAAAATATAAGTGACAAATTAATAATATGTTATATTTATAATTATGTGAAGAATAAAGTTATATGAATTCTAAAGTATAAATTACATTTTATATTCATAGTATTATTCAAAATTAAATAAAAACAAATCAATATCAATTATGAAGTATTAAAAAAAAATTTCATTCTAAATAAATTATAGATCAAATTAAAATGGAGTTAGAATAATAATGAAAATAAAAAAATATATTGTGATAACATTTAAATATTAATTGTAATAATTCTCAAAAAAATTTATTTTTTTCATAATATTATAATAATTAAAGTATTTTTTTTTTTGAAAAGATACTTTTTATATGGAATTTTTTTTTTTTTTTGAAATAAAAGAGATATAATATATTCCAAAAAACAAATACAATCAGGCGATCAAGAAGATCCTGCCAAACCTAAACCAACTATAACATGAGCAAAGCAAGTTTGTCCCTATGTTTGGGTTTCATCCACCCTCTTTGAATTATCATATCAACAATTTTCCTAGCAACACTATCAGTATTATCCACATTATCCCTATCAAAAATATTGGTATTTCTATATATCCACAAACCATAAACAGTTTCAGCTATTGAGAGCTTAAGCATGTTCTGCATAAAGCCCTTCCCACGCGTATTGCTGGTTAGCCAAGTGATTTCCTCCAGCCAGTTACAAGGTATATGCCTCACTTGGAGCCATTGAAGAACATTCTTCCAGACAACAGAGCAGATTCTACACTCAATTAAGAGATGGTTAAAGTCTTCAGGGCCATCGTTGCAAAAGCTACAAATCTCATTCTGCAGAATCCCAATTCTTTTGAGCCTAACTTTAGTAGCCAAGCGATCCTGACAAGCCAACCATAAGCAAACTACAGCTCGAGGCCTCGCTTGATTGTGCTGAATCAGACTACTCCAGTTCACATTAGGAGCAGCAGGGATCAGCTTCTCATACATTCTTTTCATGGAGAATTTGCCTGTGCTCTGCATCATCTGCCATGTTTGCTGATGTTCTTGGACATCACTTCTTCTATCCAATATAGCTTTCATGATCCAGGTACAGTTGGATGGAATAGGAGCATTCCATATAGAGTTCCTCTTCAGGTAGTAAAAGTGCACCCACTTAACCCAAAGATTGTCCATTTTGTTGGCAATATTCCAGAGGCATTTGAGCAAAGCAACCTGGTTCCAAATGCCCATATTGATGATATCCATACCTCCTTGTTTGATGGGTCTACAGACCTGCTGCCAACCAACAGGGCTTTTCCTCCCTTTATCTTTACCTGTCCACACAAATGCTCTGCAGATAGCCTCAATCTTATGGATGACTGCTTTAGGCAAGGGGAAGCACATCATCCAATATTGAGTAGTGGCTAGGAAAACACTCTTGACCAGAAGCATTCTACCAGCAATGCTCAGAAGCTTGTGAGACCAGTGCTTGATTCTATTAGTAATCCTGTCAATAAGAGGCATATAGTGAATTAGGTGCAACTTTTTACTGGATAATGGAACACCCAGATACCTGACAGGTAGGTTACCAACTCCAAATTGGGTCTGCAGCTTGATTCTTTCAATGACCTCCATATCCATGCTACCACAAAACAATTGACACTTCTGAGGGTTTACATTTAGACCTGTAGAATCAGAAAAAGTTTTAAAGGCCTTCAGCATACAGTTCACAGAATTATAGTCACCTCTACTAAACAGTAGAACATCATCAGCAAATGCCAAGTGTGTTATGCCAAGTTTCTCACACTTGCTATGAAAATGGAAATCAGGATCACTCTTCATCTTAACCATAATTCTCTGCAAGTATTCCATGATGATAACAAACAGCAAGGGGGAGATGGGGTCCCCTTGCCTCACACCTCTTTTAGCTTCCAGGATTTCAGAATAATCACCATTTATATTGAATCTATAGCTGACTGTGGAAGAACCAAGCAAGATCCAATCAATGAAAATCTTAGGAAAGCCAAGTTCATATAATATACACTCAAGGGACTTCCAATCCACCATGTCATAGGCTTTCTGAATATCTAATTGCAGCATGCATTTAGGAGTTCCTTCTTTCCTAGAGTAGCCCTTCAATAACTCAGTAGCAAGCATAATATGATTATGGATTTGCTGCCCTGGTATGAAAGCAGCTTGGCTAGGGTGAATAATCTCAGTGAGGATCTTACTTAACCTATTAGTTAGAACCTTGGAGATGATCTTGTAAAATGTGGTACAACCTGCTATAGGTCTGTAATCCCTAATAGTTGCAGCTTTAGCATGCTTAGGAATGAGGGTCACCACAGTGCTATTAAAAGCTTTATACAACTTGCCTTTAAGAAAGAATTCCTGGACAGCATTTAGGACCTCTAATCTTATAATGGACCAGCAAGACTTGAAGAATTTGGCACCATAGCCATCAATACCAGGACTTTTCAGGTCACCAATGCCATTGAGAGCTTCTTTAACCTCATCTTCAGTAACCTGCTTCACAAGGTCTAATCCTTGTTGCATAGTGACAAGCTTACCTCTCCTAATAGCCTCTATGTCCACATGTTTGAGTGATCTGGCTCTGCTCCCCATGATGCTAGTGTAATACCTCATGACTTCTTGCTGAATATCCTTTTGCTCAGTGATATAAGTACCATCCTCAAGCTGCAGCATATCCATGCTTCTGTGCTGACTCTTAGCCTTAATGGTGGCATGGTAGTAGGCAGAATTACAGTCACCCTTCTTTAGCCAATCAATTTTAGCCCTTTGTTGGAGAAGACTCTCATCAAGAGTGTTCAGTTGATTCAGAGTATCAGTAAGTTCTCTGACTTTGTTAATCTGAACAGGATTCCACCTATCATTTTGCAAATTTAACTGAGCCTCTTCCAAATCGCCCCTGGTAGCCTCCAGCTTTACTTTAAGCTGGGAGAGAGATTTACTGAAATTAGCAAGAACAGGTTTAAGTCTCTGTAGCTTATTCCACAAGATATACATGGCATTACCTGTAATAGGCTCGTTCCAACTCTTTTCCACAATCTCCTTGAATCCTTCCATCTCAGTGAGACAATTCTGAAATTTAAATCTTCTTGTCTTGGGCTTGAAATTCTTATGATTAAGATACAAAAGAGAATGATCTGAAACACTAGGAGGTAAGTACTGCAGCTTGTAGGCATTGCTATACTGAAACCACTCCAAGTTGCCCAGAACTCTATCTATTCTAGAGTATATGGTTCCATCACTCTGTCTATTATTCCAAGTAAAGAAATCTCCACTGCTGTCCATCTCATTCAAATCAGTCATGGTCATCATCTCTTGCATATCCCTATACTCAGCTTCTTTCACCATCCTTCCACCAATTCTGTCCTGTGCTCCTAATACATTATTGAAATCCCCAATAATGCACCAAGGCCCCTGAACAGTAGTATGGAGATTGATAATAGTATGCCATAAAGTTTTCCTTTGTGCCAAAGTGTTATGAGCATAAACAGCAGTCAGATAAAATTGAAACTTCCCCTGTTGATCATGAACACCACAATGCACTGCTTGATCAGTGCTAAGAATCTTCTTAATATCATACTTATTCACATCCCAAGAGATCCACAGCCTACCATTAGCATGATTAGTATAGTTGTCTATGTACATGTTATGAAAACTCAGTTTATCTCTAATACTCTTAGCTTTAGATTCTTTGACTCTAGTTTCAATATAAACCATAATGTTATGAAAACTCAGTTCATCTTCATACTTTTTATATGGAATTTTTTAATATCCATCATAATGGATAAAAAATTAATAAGGTACTCTTAATATGTAATCAATAAATCTTAAACGTTGATTAAATCTGACGACTGATGTTAATAATTCTCATTCATACTATATATTTGTTTTTTAAAATTTTAATCTCTTTCAACATAGAAACAAATCTATACTTTTTGAATATTTTGTGAAATAGATAGTAATAAAATTATGAAGATGGATAGTTTTATTAAAAGTAGGTAAAATAAAGTTTCCAAGTTAGCAAAATTTCTAGAATAAGAAAAATTAAAAAAAAAGACAAACTTTTTTTTTCACAATAGTACACATTCTAGTAATTATAATAAGTACATTTTATTTATATTAAGCTAGATTATAATTTTAATCTTTTTATTTTGTTTGATTCATGAAATGAGTCTTCATAATTTAAATTTAAATATTTTAGTTTATTTATTTTATATTTAAACAAGTTTAGTCATTCTCTCACTTTTTTTCATAACAAATTGATGAGATTTTTATTTTTAACTTATATTTTTATCTACAAATTCAATAATAAATTTATATAATAGATAATTTATCATATTTAACAAGTAATTTGTTATTAAAAAAAATAAAAACATTGTTAATTTTTAAGTACAAAAATATGAGAGAGACTGTTTAAATTTAAAATTAAAATCAAAATTATTTAAATTTAAAATAGAAAAATTAATTTCCTGAATCAGTTAAAATAGAGGAATCAAAATTTTATTTAAAACTTTTTATTTTATTCATTAAACAATTAATATATCTAAATTATATCAGATTACATACATCACTTCACTAGTTGAATGAAACAAAAAATATATTTATTTATAATAGTGATCAAAAAGTTTATTGATTTTTAATAATATGACATAATAATTATTTATCGAATAATTAAAGTTATCAAATAAATTTAATAAAACAAAAGAAAATGTTAGCTATAAATAATTGTCTAGAGAGAAAAAACATTGATAAGAGTAATGGCAATGAGTCAAATTAGAAAATGTATTGTGATGATGTTGATAATAATGATGTTTACAATACAAGTTGAATGCATTACTCAACCTCCAGATTTTAAGAATCGCTCAGTAGCTTCATGTAAGGTTAAATGTTTCTTTTACTGCAGCGGTGTATCTCATAATTTTCCAGAATGCTTTGGACCATGTATTAAAGATTGCAAACATCCACCATATTATGATGCTTCACATAAGTAATGGTATTTTTTTTCTTTCTCTCCTCTTTATCACTTATTATACATAAATGTATATAAATATAAATATATATTTGTATAAAGTTGTTTTTTATGTTGCAGGTACTAGTGCTTCAAATGAATAATTAACAAATAATTCATATGTTTTATGTGATGCTATTCAATAAAATGTATCGATAAATATTGACATTTTGTCAAAATTAAATAAATAGATTTTAAATAAGAATGTCTATTTTTTATTAATTTTTGAAATCAATTTTTGCATATATTTTTAATGTTTTTGTTTATATTCTATGATTATTGATTCTATGCAAAAACTATTTGTATTAGACTTTGAGTTATTTTTTTTTTTAATCAAGAGATATATTAAAGAACCAAAAGTTCTACGAACGATTACAAAAAATCGAAGAAGAAATTCATCCGGAAGAAAAATTAACCACCAAATACAACCTAAGAAGGAAAAGCAAAGGATCATTGCTAAAATCATAGAAGTTATAATTGGTGCGGGTAATTTTTCCTATGAAAGACCACCTCCGAATGAGAGCCTTAATTCTCCAAACGGTATCGGAAACACTTCAAGAAACATTCCGGAAAATAATCTCATTTCTTATTAGATAGATGTTAAATTACTCTATAGTAACATTGTTAAATAAATCTTAAGATGCAACATACTATGAACCTTACCTTGTGATCCCATGTTTGATTAAAATACATAACTTAATTAATTTTGTGGAAATAATTTAACGTTAACTATTTAAATATATATTAAAGATTAACAATTAAATTAAATATTTATTCAAAGCACGTATAACATTTTTTTCTAAAATATATTATATAATTTAGTATTATATATTATTTAATTTTGATATCTCTTTTTTTTTAAGCAAGCTTCATTAAAGGAGAACAAAAATTCTCAAACTCGGTTACAAAAGATCCGAGAAAAGGCTCGGAAAAAGAAAAATTACACACCAAATGAAATTTAAGAGATATAAAACAAAGGGTTTTTTTACAAAACTCGTAAAAATTACAATTGGTTTGTGTAATATTCCCAATAAAGGACCACCTCCAAAGCAAAGCTTTAATGTTCCAAACGATATTTGTAACACTCCAATCTTCCTCTCTAAAAATAATACCATTCATAGTGCTCAACAAACACCAAATCGTAGCTAGACACACACATCCTTCTTTTCCTTTTTTTACCCTCTTATGATTACAAAATCTACACCATCTCATAAAACTACCCATGAGATCAACCATTCCCACATCAATAAAATCTATCCAACCGGCCACTTCCTTCCAAACTAAAGAGGCAACTTGGCAACCAATAAACAAATGATAACAAGATTCGGTATTGGCACCACAAAAAACACAAGAAGTATCAATGGGATTAGAAAGAATACCTCTACGAAGAAGCGAATCTTTTGTAGGGATTTTCTCAATAAAACACCTACATCCAAAAGCTTGTATTTTGAGAGGAATTTTCATCTTCCAAATAAGACTAAATGCCTTATCATTAAAATTGGCCGGACCACACGGGATGAAAGAGGAATAAAGATAGTCATAGCAACCCTTTACCGAGAAGGAGTTTTCCGCGTTATCGTTCCAAACCACCTTATCTTTTCCTTCCTTCTTCGGAGAAAAAAGATTCAATTTACCTTGTAACAAAAACCAATCGTCGATTAAACCGGGGCTGTTCGGAAAATCAATTCCTAGATCTCCCCATTTCCACTCCTCTCCCACCCAACCCCCATGCCACCCACCGAGACGTCTTTCAAGAGCGAAGCCGAAAATAAAGAAGGAAAAGTGTCCCGCAAACAACCACTAGTCAACCAAGAAGAATGCCAAAAAGATGTGGAAAAGCCATTACCTAAAGAAAAAGATGTTAGAACAAGATTTGTTCTGATCAATATTCTTAGTTTTGATGATAACAATGTATATGAATTTTGTATGAGATAATGTGGTACTCTAATACTATGCAATTTCCATTTCAGGAATTATATAAAGAGTATGCACAAAATCAGCGCAAGAAGCACTGACTCAGAAGGTTCAACATGCGACATCAGAACATGGTCTGGCAAGACATCAGAAGATGGTCAAGCAGAATCAGAACATGGGTCTATGGAAGCATCAGAAGGACTTGAGATCAGAAGCAGAAGCACTGAAGTTCTCATGGTATCACGCTCAGAAGCACTTCAAGGTCAGAAGACAAGCAAATGCTCTGCACCAAGCTGTTTGACTCTGATGATATTCAAACGTTGTTCACACAAACATCAGATCAGAAGCAAGTACTAGCTGGCTGGCTACGCTGACTGACAAAAGGAACGTTGAAAGCTATGAAAGACAATGTCAGTAGACACAGCGAAAGCAAGGCTCGAGGTAGTTGACAAAAGAGTGAAACATTAAATGCAATGCTGTACGGATTACGCAAAGCATTAAATGCTCCCAACGGTCATCTTCTCAAACGCCTATAAATATGAAGTTCTGATGAGAAGCTACGTTACGAATTCTGAAAGAACACTTGCGCAAATATACAGAAACGCTGTCAAATTCAAAAAGCTCTCAAACTTCATCATCAACCTCATTACATTGCTGTTGTAATACTTTAGTGAGGTTAAGCTTAAACTTAAGAGAAAATCACAGTTGTGATAATAGCTTTATAAGAAGCATTGTAACTCTTAAAAGAATTTGTTTACATTAAGTTGTAATAACTAGAGTGATCAGGTTGTTGATCAGTATACTCTAGAAAGTCTTAGAGGGTATCTAAGCAGATTGTTCCTAGAGTGATCAGGTTGTGATCAGTATACTCTAGAAGACTTAGAAGTTGTCTAAGTGGAAAACCATTGTAATCTTGTGTGATTAGTGGATTAAATCCTCAGGTAAGGTAAATCACTCCAAGGGGGTGGACTGAAGTAGTTTAGTTAACAACGAACCAGGATAAAAATCATTGTGAAAATTGTTTTTATCTTACAAGTTTTAAAGCTACACTTATTCAACCCCCCCCCCCCCCTTTCTAAGTGTTTTTCTATCCTTCAATTGGTATCAGAGCGCCGGTTCTAAGGTGCAAGCACTTAACCGTGTTTAGAAAAGATTCAGGAAGAGAAAAACACTAAGTCAAGATGGTTGAGACTCCACCACCTACATCTACATCTGGCTCAGCTGAGCAATACAATGGAAATGGTAACAATGGTTATACTAGACCGCCAGTATTTGATGGTGAAAACTTTGAATACTGGAAAGATAAACTTGAAAGTTACTTCCTTGGTCTAGATGGTGACTTATGGGATCTTCTGATGGATGGTTACAAACATCCAGTGAACGCTACTGGCGTAAGGCTTACAAGACAAGAAATGAATGATGATCAAAAGAAGCTTTTCAAAAATCATCATAAATGTAGGACTGTTCTGCTGAATGCTATCTCTCATGCTGAGTATGAGAAGATATCTAACAGGGAAACTGCCTATGATATATATGAGTCATTGAAAATGACCCATGAAAGAAATGCTCAAGTCAAGGAGACCAAAGATCTTGCTCTAATCCAGAAATATGAAGCCTTCAAGATGGAGGACGATGAAAATATTGAGAAGATGTTTTCAAGATTTCAAACGCTAACTGCTGGATTAAGAGTTCTGGATAAAGGATACACCAAAGCTGATCATGTAAAGAAGATCATCAGAAGCTTGCCCAGAAGATGGGGTCCAATGGTGACTGCATTCAAGATTGCAAAGAATCTGAATGAGGTTTCTTTGGAAGAGCTAATCAGTGCCTTGAGAAGCCATGAGATAGAGCTGGATGCTAATGAACCTCAGAAGAAAGGTAAGTCTATTGCATTAAAATCTAATTATAAAAAATGCACTAACGCTTTTCAGGCTGAAGAAGTAGATTCTGAAGAATTAGAATCAGAAGAAGAAGAAGATGAACTATCCATGATCTCCAGAAGGGTGAACCATCTCTGGAAGAGCAAACAAAGGAAGTTCAAGAGCTTCAGAAGTTCAAAGAAGCCTGAAAGAGGAGAATCTTCTGGAGGCAGAAGATTTGACAAGAAGAAGGTAATCTGCTATGAGTGCAATGAGCCTGGACACTTCAAGAATGAATGTCCAAAACTTCAGAAGGAGAATCCCAAGAAGAAGTTTCATAAGAAGAAAGGTCTTATGGCAACATGGGATGATTCTGAATCAGAATCAGAATCAGACTCTGAAGGAGAGCAAGCAAAGCTTGCACTAATGGCCACAGTGGATGATGGATCAGAATCTACATCAGAATCAGATTCTGAAGAGGTATTTTTTGAACTATCTAGAGAAGAGTTAGTTTCCAGTTTAACTGAACTTCTGGAACTCAAGGCTCATCTTAGTATCAAATACAAAAAGCTGAAAAAGCAATTTGAATTTGAAACTAAGAAGCTGGAAGTGGAAAATTCTGAACTGAAGGAAAAAGTTTTAAAATTATCCAAAGATAGTGGATCTTCTTCTGAATCAGAAAAATTCATTCCTAGTCTCAATCATATTCTGAAAGAATATGACTCGAGCTTCAGAAAGTTCCTATCTAGAAGTATTGGCAGAAGTCATCTTGCTTCTATGATATATGGTGTTTCTGGAAACAAAAGATTTGGTTTTGGCTATGAGGGTGATACCTCACATAAATTTGAACCTGTTGATGATTTGAAAATCACATACAAGCCATTGTATGATCAGCTCAAATATGGCCACTCACATGATATCAGGCTCACCTCACATGCACAGAGTTTTCACACTACACACACCAAGAAGCATGTGACACAACCTAAAAGATATCATGTTGTCAAACCTAAAGAATATCATGATGTTCCTCCTGTTACTTATAATGTTAAACCCAAGTTCAATCAGAACTTGAGGAAAACTAACAAGAAAGGACCCAAGAAATTGTGGGTACCTAAGGAGAAGATAATTTTTGTTGCAGATATCCTTAGCAGCAAATAAGGCAAAGCACAAAATGTCATGGTACCTGGACTCTGGGTGCTCGCGACACATGACGGGAAGAAGGTCTATGTTCCAAGACCTAGTGCTTAAATCTGGTGGAGAAGTCAAGTTTGGAGGAGATCAGAAGGGCAAGATTATTGGCTCTGGAACCATAAGTATTGGTAACTCTCCTTCCATAACTAATGTACTTCTTGTAGAAGGATTAGCGCATAACTTATTGTCCATAAGTCAATTAAGTGACAATGGTTATGACATAATCTTCAATCAAAAGTCTTGCAAGGCTGTAAGTCAGAAGGATGGCTCAATCCTATTTACAGGCAAGAGAAAGAACAACATTTATAAGATTGATCTTTCAGATCTTGAGAAGTAGATGGTGACTTGCCTTATGTCTGTTTCTGAAGAGCAATGGGTCTGGCACAAAAGATTAGGACATGCTAGTTTGAGAAAGATTTCTCAGATTAATAAACTAAATCTGGTCAGAGGACTCCCAAATCTGAAATACAAATTAGATGCTCTTTGGGAAGCATGTCAGAAGGGCAAGTTCTCCAGACCTGCATTCAAATCTAAGAATGTTGTCTCTTCCTCAAGGCCGTTAGAACTTCTGCACATTGATCTATTTGGACCAGTCAAAACAGCATCTGTCAGAGGGAAGAAATATGGATTAGTCATCGTAGATGATTATAGCCGCTGGACATGGGTAAAGTTCTTAAAACACAAGGATGAGTCTCATTCAGTGTTCTTTGAATTCTGCACTCAGATTCAATCTGAAAAGGAGTGCAAAATCATAAAGGTCAGAAGTGATCATGGTGGTGAAATTGAGAACAGATTCTTTGAGGAGTTCTTCAAAGAAAATGGTATTGCCCATGATTTCTCTTGCCCTAGAACTCTACAGAAAATGGAGTTGTAGAGCGAAAGAATAGGACTCTACAAGAAATGGCCAGAACCATGATCAATGAAACCAATATGGCTAAGCACTTCTGGGCAGAAGCAATAAACACTGCATGTTATATTCAGAATAGAATCTCTATAAGACCTATTCTAAATAAGACTCCTTATGAATTGTGGAAGAACAGAAAGCCCAACATTTCATACTTTCATCCTTTTGGATGTGTTTGTTTCATTCTGAATACTAAAGATCATCTTGGTAAGTTTGATTCTAAGGCACAAAAATGTTTCCTTCTTGGATATTCTGAACGCTCTAAAGGCTACAGAGTATACAATACTGAAACATTGGTTGTAGAAGAATCAATCAATATCAGATTTGATGATAAGCTTGGTCTTGAAAAGCCAAAGCAGTTTGAGAATTTTGCAGATATAGATATTGATATATCAGAAGCTGTAGAACCAAGAAGCAAAGTTTCAGAAGCTGAAAATCTCAGAAGCAAAGAATCAGAAGATCAAGTTGCTGCATCTTTAGAGAATCTCAGAATTTCGGAAGAGCCAACAGTCAGAAGATCTTCTAGACTCACCTCAGCTCACTCAGAAGATGTGATCCTTGGGAAGAAAGATGATCCTATCAGAACAAGAGCATTCCTTAAGAACAATACAGAATGTCAATTAGGTCTTGTCTCTTTGATCGAGCCAACTTCTGTTGATCAAGCTCTAGAAGATCCAGACTGGATAATTGCCATGCAGGAAGAACTTAATCAGTTTACAAGGAATGATGTATGGGATCTTGTTCCTAGACCAAAAGGATTCAACATCATTGGTACAAAGTGGGTTTTCAGAAACAAGCTCAGTGAGAAGGGAGAAGTGGTAAGAAACAAAGCCAGACTGGTGGCTCAGGTATATAGTCAGCAAGAAGGGATTGACTATACAGAAACCTTTGCACCAGTGGCCAGGTTAGAATCTATTCGCTTATTAATTTCCTTTGCCACTCAACATAACATCACTATGTATCAGATGGATGTTAAGAGTGCCTTCTTAAATTGTTATATAGATGAAGAAGTCTATGTTCACCAACCTCCTGGTTTTGAAGACTCTAAGTCTCCAGAACATGTTTTCAAACTTAAGAAATCATTGTATGGATTGAAACAAGCTCCTAGAGCTTGGTATGAAAGATTAAGTTCCTTCCTTCTAGACAATGGTTTCACTAGAGGACAAGTGGATACGACTCTCTTCTATAAGAAATCTAAGAAGGATATCATACTTTGTCAAATTTATGTTGATGATATTATTTTTGGAACATCTAATGCTTCACTTGGAAAGGAGTTTGCTAAGTCTATGCAGACTGAATTTGAAATGAGTATGATAGGAGAACTCAAGTATTTTCTTGGGATTCAAATCAATCAAACTTCTGATGGAACTTATGTTCATCAAACGAAGTATGTGAAGGAACTTCTAAAGAAGTTTAATCTTTCTGAAAGCAAAGAAGCCAAAACTCCTATGCATCCAACGTGTGTTCTAGATAAGGATGGGGTAAGTAAGAAGGTTGATCAGAAGTTGTACAGAGGTATGATTGGATCTCTTTTATATCTTACTGCTTCTAGACCTGACATTCTATTCAGTGTTTGTCTGTGTGCTAGATTCCAATCAGATCCTAGAGAATCTCACTTAACTGTTGTTAAGAGAATTCTGAGGTATCTGAAAGGTACTACTAATGTTGGTTTAGTCTACAGAAGATCTAAAGAATACAACTTAGTAGGATTTTGTGATGCTGACTATGCTGGAGATAGAATTGAAAGGAAGAGTACTTCTGGAAGTTGTCAGTTTCTAGGAAGTCATCTGATCTCCTGGTACAGCAAGAAGCAAGCTACCATTGCCCTCTCAACAACGGAAGCAGAATATGTTGCTGCTGCTGGTTATAGCACACAAATGCTTTGGATGAAGAGTCAGCTAGAAGATTATCAAATATATGAGAGTAACATTCCTATATTCTATGGCAATACTTCTGCCATATGTTTATCTAAGAATCCTATCTTACATTCTAAAGCTAAACATATTGAGATTAAACATCATTTCATTAGGGACTATGTTCAGAAGGGTGTTCTCTCTTTAAACTTTGTGGATACAGACCATCAATGGGCTGATATCTTTACAAAACCCCTTGCTGAAGATAGGTTTAAGTTCATTCTAAAAAATATCAGTATGGATTTATGCCCAAAATGAGAAGATGAGAAGATCTTATGTATGGGTATATTCTGAAATGTGTTAGGATTATGTGTTTATAAGAAGTTCTGATAATGATCAATTAGAAGTTCTGATTCTGTTATTACTAACGTTTCACTATCTAAGTTGATTCAGAAGCTCTTTTAAAGCAAAACAGTTGTCACCAGTCTTTCCAAAAAACGAACACGTGTTTACTATTTCTGGACAAGAATGCGTGCAGTTGAGGAGACGCCGCCCTAGGTAACTGTGCAAATCATTTCATTTTGTCACTTTATCTCTCCTAACGTCATTTCTCATTAAATACAAATTGTTGTCACATTTTTTTCTGTAATCATTTCATTAAACCATACTACATTTATTATTTTCTTTTATTCATCTTTTAAATACCCACTTCATCTTCATTTCATCTTTTTCACTTTCTCTCTATTCATTTGTCTCTCTCTTTGCATTCATCGCACGAACCCTAGCTTTATTCTAAAACCAAGCATTTCACCATGAATCCTTCATCAAGCTATGCAAGCCAAACAGAAGTATCATCCACTCAACTGGTTATGAGCAAGCGTGATTTTGCTCCGTTGAAAACCTGCTCCTTTCCTACTGAAGAGTTGGAAGTTCTTTGTGAGTCTGCTGTGGATTTTGAAAATCTGAAAGCAAATGGTTTCCATCCTGATGCAAGGATCTTGGAACAAGGCTTGTCAAATTATCTTGGTAGATTGGTTGGACCAATTTATCCAACTCTTGTGAAAGACTTCTGGGCTCATGCAACCGTTACTCCAACTGCTATCATCTCCTTCGTGCTAGGGCATGAAGTTGTGATAACTGAGAAACTGATCAGGAAACTGTACAACCTGGATGATGAAGAAGGATGCTCTGGTCCTCTTCATGGTAGAGTTAAATGGCTACAGGTTGAAAAACAAATCTCACTTGCTACTGGTATTGAATCTCATAAAACTGGTACATTAAGGGCATTTTATCAAGTGTGGGCTGAAATTATTCTGGGTTCTCTCCATCACAGAAGGCAATCGTTCTCCTCCTCTTACATCAGTCCTGATCACAAATACACTCTCTTCTGCATTGGAAGAAGAATTGAACTCAACATCTCCAACATTCTTTTTCAGAATCTGAAGTTGGCTATTGAAGAGTCAAGGGATGAAGAACGTGAGAAGTATCCTCATCTTCAAAGAAATACTATTCCTTTCGCCAGAATGATCTCAGATATTTTGATAGAAAGTAATTTGATGGACTCCCTAAGGACTATTGGAACGCCTAGGTTCTTTGGAATTATTCAAGGTCCTATCTTCAATGGTGTTGATCTGTTAAGGATGCAACTTATCAGAGATGTAACTTCTGCTCCTGCAAGCTTCCCAGATATTATGTCTAGAAGAACTCCTATGGAAGGCTTTGCTACATTATTCCAAGCAGAACTTCACAAGGCCTTTAAGCATTACTTGGAAGCTTCTGTTAGAACTCAATCTTCTGTTGATCCTGCGTAAATTCGTGGAAGAGTGCTTCCTTCTCAAGCTGATCTTCAGAAGAAGGCTCAAAGGAAGCAAGAAGCAAGGCTGAAGAGAAAGGCTGCAGAAGAAGCTGTTAGAGAAGCTAAGAGGCAGAAGGTCACTTATGACCCTCTTAAAGTAGATTCTTTTGAAGCTATAAGAACGGGTAACTTCTCCAGGCAAGTATATCAACCTCCTCCTTCTGAATCTCAATCTTCTATCCAACCTCCTCCTTCTGAATCTCAATCTTCTATCCAACCTCCTCCTTCTGAACCTCAAAACACCTTTACCATACCAAATCCTCCTCCACCATCTCTTTCTACACATGTTCTAAAACCCACTCCACTAAATGTTTATCCTCCCACACCTTCTTATATCCCATCATCATCATCATCAATCCTCCCCACTGATATACCATCCTCATAAACCCTCTCCCCAGATATTCCATCTTCTTCAACCACAGCACCTCCACCTTCTATATCACATCTCCTTCCTACCAGAAAATCCAACCCATACTGCCTTCTCTACCCTGACTACAAATTCACCTTCAACCCTCCTGAACCTGAACCTCATATTTTCCTGGAGTTGTTCAGAAATGAAGTTATCAGTAGGCTGGATCTCTTGAAGGATGCCTTCTTCAATGATCTTGATGATGTTTCTACTAGAAACCTCTGGAGAAGCTTTCGCCAGGATTTTCAAGTTGGAGCTATGGTTGTTCAGAAGAGACTAGTGGCTGCTGCTCCTGGTTATGCTAGTTATCTTCTTGAGGTTGATAATGGTGTCTATTATCATCCCATCAGAAACATGATAGTTCTTGAGGAGAAGATATTTGTTGATGAGCTGTTGGACAATCCTTGCAGAGATATGGTGGTCTGGAGACCTAAGTATCCAGTTCTGACTGGAGACTTCAAATCTTTGTTCGACTTTCTAAGGGAAAATCCTTCTGAGAAAGACCCCAATTTGGTCATTCCAGAAGTTATTGATCCACCAGAAGTTGAAGGTCCTTCTGCCCCAAGGAATCTTGCTGCCATTCTTCAAGCTCTTGAGAATGGAGATTCTGATCTGCTTGTTGCAGAATATGAAGGAGATGCTTCTATGGAAGAAGCTGATGCTGAAGATCATCTTGCTGAGTCTATTCTTGTTGAGGAAAATCAAGGTGATGATCTGATTATGGAAGCTGCGGTTCAGAATGCTGTCCCTCTGGACAGAAGTTGTGAAGCTTCTTCTGGTGAACCCTCTCTTCTAGTGAAGACTCTAGAGGTTATTCAGAAGAACCAAGCTGAGCTATCTTCTCGCATGGACGCGCAAGATACTACTAATGCTGAGTTCCGCACTTTCATGGAGAGGCAGACTGAGAGCAATGCTGGGATTCATGACATCCTGGCCAAGATTATGTCTAAGCTAGGGTCGTCTTAGTCTTTGTGTCTTAGTAGTTTCTCTTTGTTTTTGCATCTGCTTTCTATGCATTCTCCTTGTACTTCTGACAAATTATCTTTTTGCTAATCAATGAAAATTATCCTTCCTTCTCTCATATTGTTTGTTTTTCATCTGAATCTTTTATGTTTTTTGATGTTATGACAATAAGGGGGAGAAAATGTGATAAATGATCTGATTTATATTATCAGTTGCTGGGAGAAAGTCTCCACATTTCTAACAAGAATTTGCAAGTTCTGTGTCTTTGAGTGTTTTGCAGGAAGTGAAGATCTTCTTAAAAGCTCAACATGAGAAGCAAAGACATGGGGAAAAGCAATTCTGTATAGAATCAAGCTCATGGAATTTGAAGCAAGCTGAGTGCTGTAAAGCTTCAAGATCAGAAGCAAAAAGGAAGAATGTTTTGATATTCTGATGATAGAATATGCTCTAACTCATTCTTATTCCTTATATGTTCTGATGCATGTTTTTAGTTCTAAAATATGCTCTGAAACATTATTGTTTGCTCTGATACATAATTATATGTTCTGATACATATCTTATGTTCTGATTCATTCATGCTCTGACTGTTGTCGTTTAGTTTGTTCTGTAACATTTCAGGATGTAGAGATGCTCTGATGATGCTCTGGTACATTCAACAATGTTCTGATACAATCTAGCATGCAATGATTCTAGAAGAAATTCAAGCTCTGAAGCTGTCCTATGGAAGCAAGAATCAGAAGCTGTGAATGTTCTGAAGATCTAAGCATATGTGATCGGCTCAACTGAAATGGAAAATACTCAGGGAAGTCCTTTATTTATAAATTTCTTCCAGTATTTATTTCAGGGGGAGATTATTTATCTCAGGGGGAGATTGTTAATCTCAGGGGGAGACATATTCACACACTATGTCTATATGCTTATGCTATAGCTGTGTAATTGTCTTTAGCCGTCTGATATTCTGATCGCAAATTCATATCATTTATATATGTTTTTGTCATCATCAAAAAAGGGGAGATTGTTAGAACAAGATTTGTTCTGATCAATATTCTTAGTTTTGATGATAACAATGTATATGAATTTTGTATGAGATAATGTGGTACTCTAATACTATGCAATTTCCATTTCAGGAATTATATAAAGAGTATGCACAAAATCAGCGCAAGAAGCACTGACTCAGAAGGTTCAGCATGCGACATCAGAACATGGTCTGGCAAGACATCAGAAGATGGTCAAGCAGAATCAAAACATGGGTCTATGGAAGCATCAGAAGGACTTGAGATCAGAAGCAGAAGCACTGAAGTTCTCATGGTATCACACTCAGAAGCACTTCAAGGTCAGAAGACAAGAAGATGCTCTGCACCAAGCTGTTTGATTCTGATGATATTCAAACGTTGTTCACACAAACATTAGATCAGAAGCAAGTACTAGCTGGCAGGCTACGCTGACTGACAAAAGGAACGTTGAAAGCTATGAAAGGCAATGTCAGTAGACACAACGAAAGCAAGGCTCGAGGTAGTTGACAAAAGAGTGGAACATTAAATGCAATGCTGTACGGATTATGCAAAGCATTAAATGCTCCCAACGGTCATCTTCTCAAACGCCTATAAATATGAAGTTCTGATGAGAAGCTACGTTACGAATTCTGAAAGAACACTTGCGCAAATATACAGAAACGCTGTCAAATTCAAAAAGCTCTCAAACTTCATCATCAACCTCACTACATTGCTGTTGTAATACTTTAGTGAGATTAAGCTTAAACTTAAGAGAAAATCACAGTTGTGATAATAGCTTTATAAGAAGCATTGTAACTCTTAAAAGAATTTGTTTACATTAAGTTGTAAGAACTAGAGTGATCGGGTTGTTGATCAGTATACTCTAGAAAGTTTTAGAGGGTATCTAAGCAGATTGTTCCTAGAGTGATCAGGTTGTGATCAGTATACTCTAGAAGACTTAGAAGTTGTCTAAGTGGGAAACCATTGTAATCTTGTGTGATTAGTGGATTAAATCCTCAGGTGAGGTAAATCACTCCAAGGGGGTGGACTGGAGTAGTTTAGTTAACAACGAACCAGGATAAAAATCATTGTGCAAATTGTTTTTATCTTACAAGTTTTAAAGCTACACTTATTCAACCCCCCCCCCTTTCTAAGTGTTTTTCTATCCTTCAAAAGATACCTTGTTACCAAAAAAATCCTCATACTTTCCTTTGAACAAGGAAATAATGTCTCTCCACCAAAACGATTTTGATTTTGAAGCCCCCTCCTTCCTCCTCTTTCCCCATTAGCAACTATCAAACTAATATCACCGTATCGCGCCTTCAACACTTGGTACCATAAAGCCTTATCCTCCTCAAGAATCCTCCATCTCCATTTATTAAGAAGAGCAACTCACCCAATGACC
Source organism: Vicia villosa (assembly GCF_029867415.1). Classification (NCBI taxonomy): domain Eukaryota; kingdom Viridiplantae; phylum Streptophyta; class Magnoliopsida; order Fabales; family Fabaceae; genus Vicia; species Vicia villosa. Next base: position 187,015 of record NW_026705214.1, on the reverse strand, counting down.
AAGACCACCTTTCTCAAGAGGTAAACATAAAGTTTTCCAACTCACCCAATGAATCTTTTTAACTCCCTCCCACCCACCCCAAAGAAAAATACTTTGGATCCTAGTAATTTCTTTAATAATCCCTACCGGAGCTTTATAAAAAGAAAGAGTAAAAATAGCAAGGCTACATAATACGGATTTGAGAAGAGTTAAACGACCACCAAAACTAAGAAATCGCACCTTCCATGAAGAAAGTCTTTTTTTTAGCTTGATAACAAGAGACCTCCAAGTTGCAATCCTCCTCGGGTTAGCACCAATTTGAATGCCAAGAAAGGTGAAATTTTTTTCCTCCAACCTACATGAAAGAAAGTGACAAGAAAGTTCCAAAAAATTAGAATTAACATTAATTCCATTCAACTTGCTTTTATGATAATTAATGCCAAGTCCCGAAACAATCTCAAACGCCCTCAAAACCGATTTGATCGCGCAAATGTGATTCCAACTACCATCTCCTACTAACAAAGTATCATCCGCAAATTGTAGAATATCAATGGTACACACCCTAGTAATTTCTTTAATAATCCCTACCGGAGCTTTATAAAAAGAAATAGCAAAAATAGCAAGGCTACTTAATACGGATTTGAGAAGAGTTAAACGGCCACCAAAACTAAGAAATCGCACCTTCCATGAAGAAAGTGTTTTTTTAGCTTGATAAAAAGAGACCTCTAAGTTGCAATCCTCCTCGGGTTAGCACCAATTTGAATGCCAAGAAAGGTGAAATTTTTTTCCTCCAACCTACATGAAAGAAAGTGAGAAGCATGTTCCAAAAAATTAGAATTAACATTAATTCCAATCAACTTGCTTTTATGATAATTAATGCCAAGTCCCGAAACAATCTTAAACGCCCTCAAAACCGATTTGATCGTGCAAATGTGATTCCAACTACCATCTCCTACTAACAAAGTATCATCCGCAAATTGTAGAATATCAATGCTACACACCCTATTAATATCAAAGCTCATAAAATCCCCATTCTCCACCGCTTTGTTCACCAACCCCCTAAGGCCTTCCGCTACTATGACATAAAGGAAAGGAGAAAGGGGGTCTCCCTGTCTCAATCCCCTTTCTACCACAAATTCTTTCGTCGGGCTACCATTCACCAAAACCGACATATGGCTTGAAAAGATAAGCGCCTCCATCCATTTTATCCAAATATCGCCAAACCCCATCCTTCTAAGCATATATCTAAGAAAGCCCCAATTCACTTTATCATACGCCTTTTCAAAATCAACCTTAAAGAGAAGACAACTTTTACCTTCCTTTTGAGAAAAGTCCACCACTTCATTAGCCACTAACACACCATCTAGCATTTGTCTTCCCGGAACGAAAGCGCTTTGACAAGGAGAAATAATAGTATTTAGAACCTTCTTCAATCTACAAGCCAAAAGCTTAGATATAGCTTTGTAAACCACACCTACAAGGAATATGGGCCTATGTTCTTCCAATCCCAAAGGATTAGTAGATTTAGGTATCAATGTCAAGAAAGATGAAGTAATGGTTTTAGACAAGCAAGCCCCCGAGTAAAAATCATTAAAGAACTTCATAAAATCATCTTTAGTAAACATCCAACATTTCTTAATAAAAAGAAAAGAGAAACCATCCGGGCTCGGACTCTTCGAGCCATCATAACTCCACACCGCCTCCTTTATTTCTTCCTCCGTAAAAGGAATCTCAAGAGAAGATCTCTCAAATAACCCCAATTTATCGAAAACCATACCATCCAACACCGGTCTAGAGACCTCCAATTCTGCAAATTTTAAACCAAAAAAATTCCGGACCTCCTCCTTCACCTTCTCTACCGAAACCAACACACCTCTATCCGAGTTAAGAGGACCAATGTGGTTCCTCCTCCTCCTCTCCTTCATAATGCTATGAAAGTATCTACTATTTGAATCTCCATCATTCATCCATTTAATCCTCGATTTTTGAATGAGCATGTTCTCCTTTATTTTGAGATTCATCCAAAAATTACCACAAGCCTTCTTATACGAAGCCAACTCCTCAAGCCCTCTATCATCTTCATCTACCTCAATATTCATCACTCTAACATCTTCTTCTATCTCAAGGTCAAGTTTACCGAAAACCGAACTATTCCACTATCTAAGTCTATCTTTAATAATACGAAATTTCTCCTTGAGAATAAAATCACCACGGCCATAAACTTGGATAGCTTTCCATTCCTTTTCAACAAAAGGAATAAACTCCTTGTTAGAAAACCACTCATTGTTGCATTTGAAAGGTTTCGGACCCCAATTATCCCGATCCAACACCAACCAAATTGGGCAATGATCAGAAATATCTCTATTACCAATAAATTGACCCACAACACCCCAATCTTGAATTATATTATCCGCTACCAAAAATCTATCAATCCTACTCTTCGCCTTCCCATTTCCGACAAACCAAGAGAATTTCTTCCATTTCAACGGAACATCAACAAGCATACTCTCGTCTATAAACTTAGAGAACTCCCGATTTTCTATATTGTTACTAGAAATCATTCTTCCGACTCTCTCTTCTCGATCCTTCATCGCATTAAAATCTCCGCCAATCAACCAATCTCCATTCGAATGGGAAGATTTCAACCTCAATAAATTCCCCCACAACTCTCTCTTAAGAACCAACGAACAAGGAGAATACACGTTCACGATATAATAAATAGAATTATGCCGTCTAACTTTTATCCCCAAAAAACCCATACCTTTAAAGCTACAAAGCACCTCCATACCAAAAGATTTCCAAATAATCAACAAACCTCCCGACATACCTTCGGAGCTAGAGAACGAGAAGTCAAACCCCTCCGACCCCCAAAAACTCTTAGCAACGGAATAAGACACCAACGGTAGTTTCGTCTCTTGAATAAGAAAAATGTCTGTCATCCCTCTTTTGATAATATGACTAACCCTCCTTCTTTTGATTCTACGACCACCCCCTCTTATATTCATAGTTCCCACAATCATTGACAATTGTTGGTTTGCGCCGTCCCCCCTTCCTTTCTCAATCTATCTTTTTTCTCCATCTCCATAATAATATAATTGTAATCTTTGGTAGAATCCTTCTTCACCACTCCAAGATTAGAAATGGATTTCCAAATCTTATCCCCCACATTGCAATCTAGATTATTCTTTATTCTAAAATTGCTCCTAAGGATGTCAGATTCTTCAGTGTGATTTTCGTAGAAATTAAAATCCTTCAAACTTCCAGCTCCTGCCGAGATCGAACGTTCGGAAATGCTATCCGATGCTGTTTGAGCCTTAGATACCGTGCGAAACCTTCTGCCCACTGTCTTGTTTAAAACACTATCCTTCTTAATTAATTTCTTTCCTTTTGATCCCTTATCTTTGGTGGGGCCTACAATATCCAACATGTTTTTAATTTTCAAATGTTTCTTAAAAGACTTCCGCCTCACCTCCTTGGGAAAAGAGAAGTGAGCAGACTGACCACTAGTTCCTACTACTTTTCTAGAGTCAACAGAAAACAAAGATATTTCATCTAAACTATTCTTATTGGTACTTAGTTGGCCATCTGTCCCTTTACAAATCCTTAAAGCACAACTAAATAACCCCTGTTCAACCGCTATATCCAACGGACCATCACCCTCGGTCTCCCCAAAATTCACGTGGATATTCCCCAAAGGACAAGGAGTTGTTTCTTCCACCCCTTCCTCTTCCTGGACGTTGGAAGCTGAACCGCCGGTGAAACACTCTTTTCCTCCCTCCGGCGAGCCGCCGAGATCTCCATTAGAGTGCCCGTCATACCACTTTTCCTCAATATACAAAGAGTTAGAGCATCGCGACTACGGTTTAGACAAAACATAACCCACCTTGAAAAAACCATGAGTTTCTTCCTTCAAGTGCAACAGAAAAGGATGGCCATCTATAATCGCCTCCAGGTGTTCCAAAAGGGAAAAAGGAATAGAAACTCTTACCATGATCCTCACAAAGTCCAACCTGTTATCAGACAGAGATTCGGTCCCAAAGAAGATACATTTACCTGGAAATATCCTTCCAACTCAAAGTTAGTTTGCATATTGAAAGTTGTTCCAGGAGAGTGAACTTCCCCTACGAAAGCTTTCTTCAAACGCTGTAGAGAATCCTCCTTAGAAGAGAACAATAGCTTCCTCATCTCTTCCTTCCCAGAACCCCCGACTCTGTTAGCTACAATGTCTGCAAAAGACTTGCCCCCTTGAAGCCCTGTACTCCTTCTCTTCTTTCATAAACCCAAGCCTTAAACTTCTCATTACCTCTCCCAAAATCGGCTGAAACACCCTCCTGATCTCCTTTCCTAAAATATCTGGGTGGGTTTGCGTGGATCTTCTTCCCGTCGATCATCACGTTGTCTAGCCTTACAGCCAAACTTTTCAAATCTTCTACCTCATTGAATATTGCAAAGCCAAACCTCCTGCTCAGCTTGTTCCTTCTCGGGGATATAACAACTTCAACAATCTTTTCGATACATCCAAAAAGATTGAAGATCTCCTTAGATTTGATCCTATCAGGATATTCAGAAAAGTAAACAGACAAAAGAACGGAGTTAACAAATCCTTTCCCTCTTCTGAATTCCGGGTAAATATCCCATCTATCCACCAAATTGCAAAACTTCCTCTTGTTAACAGATCTCCATTCCATGGTCGAATAAGAAGAACAGATGCGAGAACACACAACCAAACGAACAACGAAACTCGTAACTTAACAGGAGACGCAAAGAGGAAAACCTATAAGCACTTAACAGAAAACACAGAGAGAAAACCTAATAGCCCTAAATCAAAATCAAACTTCACCTTCTTGCCAAGGTCCCTGAGCCCTAAATCCAGGAATTTAAACCGAAGACAAAATGATGAGTGATCCCTTTCTAGAAAACTATTAAGAAATCCAACGGAGAGAAGCTCGCCGATTTACGGCCACCGGTTACCGGAAATCGTCTCTACCGAAAATCGTCTCTTTTGATATCTCTTTTTAATTATATTTCTTTAAAAATATTTAATTGACTTTTTGTTAAAGGAGGAATCACATATTTTACTCAATGATAATTTGTTGAAATTTTTTATATCTATGCATTATTCACTTTAATTGATTTTTTTTCATTAAATTGACATTAACTATTTAAATATATAATAAAAGTTAAGTATTTCAACTGATGTATATTCAAGACATAAATCTTAGTCATCATTAATATATTTGACAATATTTTATTTAAGTAGGCATTATTTTTTTTCTAATTCAACTTAATTGATTTTGTTGGATTCAATTGTTAATGAATGAAATTTTTTAAGTCTTTTCATTATGAAGACCAATGATTACTCTTTTTTATGGTTTAATTCAACTTAGTTGATTGTGAAAAAAATAAAATAATTCAACTTAGTTGATTTTGTTGAATTCGATTGAGATTGATTATTTCATTAAATAATAATAAAATAAATAAGATTGATAGATTTATTATGATGTGTATAAAATAAAATTATTATGATGTCTGGTGATGGTGTTTAGTGATGGAGCAGTGAGGTTTGTGACTTGTGAGGGTGTTTGAGTGAAGAATGGTGAAGAGGGGAGAAGAAGGTGGGGGGATACGTGATGGAGAAGGAGACGGAAGATTCTCTTTCTATTTCTATTGCTTTTTCTTTTTTTCTTTTTTTTTTTCTGTTAATTTTATACACATTGTCGAATTGCTTTTATCAGTCAGTCGGTAGATCTGAAATTTCATTTAGATTGGATTTTGATTAATTTCACACAATGCACAAGGAGGTAAAAGTAAATAAAATGCACGAAATGCGATTTAAGTTATTTTTTACTTCTTAATGATGCAAGTGTTAACCTAAGTTGACTTTTTATCACTACTACAAAAAAGGTATTTAACAATGGTGGAAAATATATATAATTACGCAGGTCCTGGCGTTGTTATGTAGAGTGCTGTTGAAAATGTGTTACTTAAAATTGAAGGAAAATTGCAATCTAATACGCAGCGGAAATTAAAATTTTCCTTTAGTGATCCTTACGAATGAGCATGATCAGTGATAGAAATGGTTACCTCTTGTGGCGATTGAAACTTTTGATGTCGAATCGTAAGAGTGATCACGAGTGTTGATGAAGAGCAACACCTCTACTCAGTCCACACGAACAGATCCCTTTAGTCTCAATGCTAGCTGATACAAATGAAGGCTTTGAGTGAAAGAGAAGAAAATACGCCTAGGATTTCTCAGACCGAATTTTCATCAAGTGAAATGCTTCAGCACAAGGGTTCTATTTATAGAACCACTTGTGTGGGCTACAAGCTAAAAGCCCAATTAATGCTTCCAGCTAAAAGCCCAATTAAGCCGTATATCACTTAAACGTGTGGTACCTTACCACATTCCAAATTCACTTAAGTGCACCGTACCTTACGGTGTTCCTTACTTACTCAGTTTCTCATCAACCTGTCCTTATGTGTGTGACTCTGTAGGTTTTCGCGACGATGGCAATTATATTAAATCACACATTTAACACAATAAACAGTGAGCGATATCTAGCAACACATCACTGCTACCCAAGTCACGTGATTTGATAAAAAATATTTCCGTGATAATGCTTATGTGTACGATTATCCTTTTGCCCTTATGTCTATATTGAACACAAGGCATTGATCGTATCACCCTTGTCTAGTTCAATATTGAGACCTTAAACATTTATCCTATTATGTAGGATGGGCAAATTCTAAAGGTAGAGAAAAACACAGAAAAGGGTGTTTGAATTGGGTTTTTAATAAATTTCCTTTCTTTGGTTTCTTGCGCAGAAGCTTAGGAAGCTTATATTTATCAGAAGCTTTCTTTGATGATTTATCATAAACTTAGTGTTTTTCAGAAACATTGAGCTTTCTTCCAAACCATAGTCCTATTATCTTCTGACTAATGATGATCCAAGTAAAATAACTAGAAGCAAACAACACATGATATATTCTGGTTCACTTGAGAAATTCTCAAGCTAGTCCAATCCACCGTTCCGAGGTGATTTATCCTTGAACTCGAGGTCTTAATCCACTATAACCAAACTGATTACAATTGCACGGGCAACCGTCGATGACTAACAACCTTGCACGGGCAACCACTGGTGACTCACAATACAATGCACAAGCTACCAGCAAGTGATAACTACAACGAAATGAACCGTTCAGTGATCTCAATAGATATAACGTTCATTTACCTCATTAGAGTCTTGACCTTCACTCGGTCTTCTAATAGGATTTCCATAATGACGCATTATCATTGTCTTTTTGAGCTTATGATCTTCACTCGATCTCTCAAGATACCATCAACATACAGTTGATAAGGTTTTTTCTAACATAATTCCTTCTATTAAGAAGATTACACAAATAATTTAAGCACATATTGTTTAACATAATTATGAGCAACAAATCTTATGTTTAAGCAATTTATATAAAGAATCCTAGAACTAAAACACAATCTGAGCAACAACTCTTGTGTTCATTACATTGTTCTACAATGATGTATATGATAATATGTTGGGTAACATCTTATAGTGTTCTTCATTCTTCATCTTCTTCATTGAGCAAGTTATGAGCAATAACTCCTTGCTTCTTTTGATCTCCATCAAGAAGTATGTGATACGAGTTGAGTAGCATCTTGTAGGATCTTCATTCTTCATCTTCTTGTTGAGATTAGCTTTTGCATATCAACGTAGGCATTAACATCAACTAATTAACCCAGTAGCATTTCTAATTGGCGTGAGATTCAGCTTCTCTTTAGATACTTCTTAATCAATGGCTTGTGAATTTTTATTCCTTTTATGTATACATTGATTCTTCTATCTCCATTTGTTTTGGTTGAATTTCATTCAAGACAAGCAACAACTAACAACTGCAATGACAACAACCATTACGACAGTGTGAAAGTTAGCATCATGATAAGTGCAACAACAACTTATTCAGTTGTCGTCGACTTTGTTGGATGAACTGATCTTCTTTTTATAGCTTCTCAAAAGAGAAATTGGAGGGCAAGAAAATCCTTTTGATTTCCAACGGCTTGATCATAGTGGAAGACAAGATAGTATGCAATGTCCATCCTTTCTTAGTAGTGGTACGAAACATTTGTCTGTACCTTGTACCTTGTACTGCATAACATTATCTTCTATTCTTCTTGAGCTTCAGAGGCTCACAACATGAGTTGGAAGAAGAGAAAATAAGCTTTGGATTCTTCAGAGCTTCAAGTCTTTAGAGTCTTCATAACCACGTCTTCAGTGTCTTCAACCCTTGGTTTTCAGAACTATTTGTTTTCAGAAACTTGAGTCTTTAGAACTTGAAGTCTTAAGAGTCTTCAGAACCACGTCTTCAGAGTCTTCAGAGTCATACTTAAACCAGTAAGACGTCAAACAAACAAGAGATTGACATATCATATTGAGTACTTAAACAAGTCTCAAGAAAAAAGTCAATTATAAATAAGTAAGACTTAGAACCAACAACAAATTAACATCTCATTATGAGTACTTAAACAAGTCTCAAGAAAAAATTCAAAATTAAACAAGTAAGACTTAGAACCTTAGGAATAAACATCCATACAAGTAATCCTGATTCATCAATCAAACAAACAATCATAAGAACTAAATGTTCACACCCCCAATCCTAAGCATGCAAAGGATTATACTTTACCTTAATCAAGGCATCAACAAGTAGCACATAGAAAAGCAATAAGTCATGCTAAAAAGTAATATTAACATGCATCTTGAAAGGAGAGAAACAATCTCAAGTTGAAAACTTAAAATTCAAGGAACATCATAGCCAATCACAAAGTCACTACCTAAGAAATCATGACAAAGTTCAAAGATGAAACTCAAAAGAGTTCATGCATCCATACACCAAAACATCTAAACATATTTACAAACATGGAGGAAGGATTGAGAATCACATTATTAGTTTCACATTAATAAAGTAACAACCTAACTATGATAACAGGGTATTCATAGCCCTAAGGTGTGAGAAACTAGCATAGCAATGCAAGAGTTAGCACCACTAAACACATATGCAAAGCAAACATGATTTAACAATCAAACAACTTGAAATATGCAAATTACATCCTCTTAACATGCTTTAAGTTCAACCTAAACATAGAGGCATCACATGAAAAAGATAAGGTAACAAGCCTAAGCTACAAACACAATTAGCACACTTCACAATTTTAAGGTGAATTACATTCAAATTGTATCCCTAAGTCTAGCTTCAAGTAACTACCCAAGCAACATGTTAAAACTCCAAACATTGGCTCAAAGGATTCCAAAGAATCATATACACCATTTTGATATTCAAATCATACATATGGTTCAACAACCAACATCAAGTTTCAAACCAACAAGCTAAAAGCTTAAGCATGTTCATGTTACAACATCAAACATTTAGGTGATCAAACAATCATGGCATAGCAGTAATATGTGTCAAAATATATTATTCAAGTATCTAATCAACACCTTAAGGTCCTTACCTAACAATGCAACAAATAAGCTCACAAATATCAAGCAAACAATTCAACTAGTTCACTAGCATTTAGGTAACAACCACCTTCTAACACTTATCATACATGCAAGTTTCAAAAAAACTGACAAGTATTTTATAGCATGGAAGCAACTTGAACACATAATTATGTCTCAAAGCTTAGAAAAGTATAAAGAATCCAATCATCAAGCAACTAAGTCAAAGAGTAAGCACAATTCAACAACTTGTATCCACAAGACTAGTTCAATGAAGCATGTTATCCAAATGATCAAAGTGACAAAATATTGATTAAAAAATCACAATGAGGCAGAAACTTGAAAAAGTAGCAACATTAAATCATGGTTCAAAGCATAGCCAAGTTTCAAGTAAGCGGACATCAAGAAACTAAGTCAAGGATTTGGCATACTTTAACAAGTTTGGGTTCACAAAGCTAGTTCTAAGAAAACATGTCATATAAATGATCAAAGTGACCAAGGATTGGTTCAAACATATCACAATAAGGCAAAAACACACTCAAGAAGCAACATAGCAATATGTCTTAAATATTTAAGAGATATCACAAGTAGAATGATCAAGTGACAAGTTAACAATTAGGCATACATTCACATTTTGTCACCATAAAAGGATTAGGCAATTAAATGACACATAATAAATAAAACATCAAGGAACGACCTCTAATGTGACCTAAAGATTCACACCAAACATACATCAAAGCATGGATAAATTTAAAGTATCAATGCTCAACAACTAGGTTAACAAGATAGGCAATCTTCAATAAGATACATCATAAAAGTTCACTTTCAAAAGAAGATCCAAAAGGATTCAAATGATTGCACAAAAATCATCAAAGCATGTTAAAACATCCCTATTTACACACCTAAAATATTTCCCAAAGATATTGCATAAATTCACCCCTTAACCCCTTATGGACACAAGCAAAAATCCAATACTAGGCATACAACAAAGTTTCACAAGATGACTTAAACAAAGTCTATCAAAACATATCAAGATGCCTCCAAAATTTCATGCTATATCAATCATTGATTTTTTAATCATGGTTAAAATTTTTCCTAAAAAGCTTTCTCAAATACATCCAAACATTTTGAAAAAGCGTAAGAGCGTTCCACTTGTTGTTTTATTAGAATTCAAATCTATCATTAGTTTCCAGTGAAATCACCTCTATCACCATGAAAAACAATACGAACTTATGCCCTAACTAATCAAAGTTCATCAAAACAACCACAAAGAAAAAATATAAACCATGCCTACAAGATTGTAGGACTTTAGATGCAATGTATGCTACTAAATCCATACTGAAATCCTAGCATGAAGAGGGGTCTTGAAAGTTTGGAAAACTTACTTAGTGGAGTAGGTCCACTGCCCCTCGGATCCACACGAAAACGGTGAGAAAAGTTGTAGAACTTGCTTCTTGATCTTTAGAAGAAAATTTCCAGCACGATTGCAAGCAAAAATTTTAGAAATATTCAGATTTGTAGTTATTTGTTCTTGAGAGAAGAAAGATAATAGAGTTCACTATTTTCTTGAGAGCTTAGAGTTTTTGTCTGAGAGAGAGAAATGAAGGTAGCAAAGGTGAGTCTTGTTAGAAGTTGATGATGGTTGAGAGAAGGATAGAAAGTTTGTTAGGGTTATTATAGTCTGGTTAGAGGAGAGATAAGTGAGAGAGTTGAGAGTGTGTGTTGAGATATTTAGTGTGCGTATGAAAAATGAGGAGAGAGAGAGAGAGAGAGAGAGAGAGAGAGAGAGAGAGAGAGAGAGACTTATTTGGTGTAGTAGCAATGAATATATAGGAGAGTGTGATTTGATATGGTGTAATGAGCATAGTTTGAGCTAATTATTTTATGTAGACTTAGTGTGCAAGTTTGGTAAATTCTCTCATGCATTTGTGGCAATTTCAATTTCTTCTTTCATGCATGCAAGCTTTTGTATGGTCATATGGATTAAATAGTATGATGTGGGCTTTGGCTAATATGCATAAGGATTTTACTTATGCAGCATGCATAAGCCTACATAAGCCATTGGATCATGTTTTTAATCCAGTATTGAGTATTGAGTATTGAATGGTGAGTATTAAGTATTGAGTAATAACAATTGATGTCTAAAATTTGATCCCATGATCCAAAGGTCCATAATAATCTATGCATGGTGCATAGATTGTTATCTATGCACGGTAACTGCACCTGTATGATGTGTATACTAGTATGGTGCTGCAAGCTTCACGCAAATACCTTATATTTTGACTCATGATAAAACAATCACCATGCAACCATTTTGTAATCCATGTCCATGATGCCATATTTTCTCATGCATAACTCACTCCTCACATCATCATTTCACTTTAACTTGTTATCATCATAAAGAGAAAATGAAGGAGAAGAAGATCGATGTTGGAGATATCTTGAAACACGGCTTAGATCAATGTGTAAATCCACCTTGAAGTGAAGACATCAAGCTGACTTGAATAACTTCAGAAATTTTCTTGGTGTTGCCATGTTGACAACTTCAAGTGACTCATTTCTAATGGTCATATCTTGATGTATGTTCACTCAAATGCTAACTTATTGAGATCAATGGAAAGAGGAAAGATCCAAGAACAATTTTCATGTTGGTAATATTTTTAAAAGATCCCTAGTTCATCATGTAAACTTCCTTCAAAGTCAAGCACTTAGAATGATTTGGAACTTTACAAAATTTCACTAAGTGTTGAATTTTTGCCAACATTGAACCATGAACTTTCTCCCTTTCATAACTTTTAATCCAAAATTCAAATTGAAAATATTTCTTCTACAAAGTTGTAGTAGGAAGCAAGATCTCTAGTTCTATACATTGGTTGCATAATTTGAACAAAGAATGGGAGAGACATGACTCTTGCAATGATTTTTGTGGACTTAGAAATTTATTAAAATCCTAATTTTCTTGATTTCTTGATTCTCTTGATTTCTTGTGACAAATATGGATCAATAATCATAAAATAATGAAAATGTTCTTAACAAACTCATGTTTGACCCAATTTAATTACTAAAAATTCAATTGTTGACTTTGTGTACTAGATGAATTATTGACTAGTTGAATCAAACCTCGAATTTTGTCAAATTGCAACCCTTGAGACTTTGGGATAGCTCATGATGGACATGATGACACGTTGTAATACGGTGGGAGAACTGACTTTTTGAAATATTGCGGATAGCAAGAGTCACCATCGACTTTTATTTTATTCAATTAGGAAAGGCTAAAAGAACAGGAAAGACCTTTTTGAAAGAGATTGAGTTCGGGAGGTAGGTTATGCAAAGAGAAGGTATTAGCATCCTTTGTATCCATGGTTATCCATGGGCTCTTAATTGCTTAACTCACTTTTGAATTGTTTGTTTTGTTTGAAAGAGTGTAGTGTATGTTTAGAAAAAGATTTGAAAAAGGACTTTAACTTGTAAATAAGTGTAGCCTTTAAAATCGTTTTGAAAAGAGGTGTATGAAAAGTAATTTTGAATTTTTTATGAGCAAGCAATTAAAAGATACCTACCCTAAGCTAGTCTTTCTTGTTCTTTTCCTTTCATTAAGGGAAAGAGACTATCCACACCATTAGTTAGTGGGAAGTCCTTTCATTGGATGTGATCGGGTCATCGAGGGTCATCGTTTTCCATAAGGCTATCCATACCATAAGAAGGGTAGGAAGTCCTATGTATTGAAGAGAATAGTCATAAAAGGAAACTAGTAGAGATACCTTAGCATTCGAAAGGGACTATCATCAAGATCACTTATCATAGGCAACATTGAGGGACGAGATCTTTGTATGATGATTTTTTATTCGTAGGCAGCAGGTTAAGGTATCCCTACATCCGAGGGACTTGACTATTTAATTGAAAAGGAAACATAAGAGAGGATTACCCTAAAGGTGAGTGTGTGCAACAAAGTGATTGATTAATTTACTCCTGAAAATTAGGGTTATGCTAGGTTGTTTTTAGTCTTACCATACAATCCTATTCAATTTCTAACAATTAATATCACAGTTAATTTCAGCATGGAAATTAAAGGCAGAAAATAAAACCTACGCTATTACAAGGCTTCGGGGAGGGGGAATTACAAAACCAAAAACCGGGGAAGGTGGAAAATAAAAGGCAGAAATATAAATCTACGTTATTACATGGCTTTGGGGCAGTTACAATAATAATGAAGAATTGAGGCGAAAATAAAACCCCAGACTATTACAAGTCTTTGGGGCAGTTACAATCATAATAAACAGAAAATAAAATTTACCTAATTACTATTACAAACCCAAGGCAAGTACGATGAATAAGACAGTATAAACTCGAAGAATCGAAACGAAAATAAAAAGGTTTAAGAAAAGCTTAAGATAAAAACCAAGTGTAAACCTAAAACAAGTTAATGGACGATACCTACCTAACCTACATTTTTAGGGGTTTCTAGGGTTTCTTGGATTAAGGCTAAAATTCATTTTTAAGCCTAAAATTACCTAATTAAAAAAATCAATTTTAATTATAATCCTAATTAGTAAAAAAAACAAATTAATAAACCTAAAAAACCCTATTAATTCACTTATCCTATTAATTAAAACCAATTAATTTAATTACCCTAAATTAATAAAACTAATTAATTTAATTGCCCTAAATTAATAAAACTAATTAATTTAATTACCCTAAATTAATAAAATTAATTGTAAAAAAAAAGTTTGAGGTTCCTCTTTTATTTTTAAAGAAAAAAAGTTTTTAGAACAAAAATTTAGGTTAAAAAGAAAAGAAAAATAGAAAAAAAACAATTAAAAGAAATAGAAGGAAATTGAAACCAGATGTTGATTCTGTGTGGTGGGCTTGTGAGTTTCCATGCTGCACCTCCAGCTTGGTGGGCGTTGGATCTGGACTTGATGGAATTCAAAGGCTCTGATCTGATGATATACCATGAGGCACCAAAGATGCTACACATTGGATCAAGACACAAGTATTTCATAAAAAATATATGTAAGAGCGAGGGATCGAACCCACGCCCCCTGACTCACCTGATGTCTTCGCCAAATAAACCATGCAAGCAACTTGTTAAACAAACGTGCATCAACTAATATGTATGCAACCTGGAGTATCAATAGAAAACGCGCGCGAATTTTGAATCACCCAACAGCACGCTGACACGTCTTCATCTTCCTCACCCAGCCATCGTCTTAGACCTGGGTCTTAGCTACGGTTCTACGTTCGATGCTATAGGTCCTGCTCATATTAAAACACTATACACAAGATAAAAATCATAACTTAAGCCATGGATTGATTCGTTTGGATCCCCTAAGCACAATGGTGCCCACGATTTGACCTAACTTATCCTCAAACTAAAAACCCTAATTCGAAGCTCTGAAACCTAACAATGGCAGAACATTAAACCTGTACTTAAAATCCAATTAAATAACCCAGAAACATTCTATACATTAACACAAGCACAATTATGCAACCAAATAACATCAATGATGCATGAATGACGTAATTTGATTCAAGTTAGAAATTGACAAACCGTGACTAAATTGGATTTTAAGTGCAGATAACAAGTGTGAAATTTTTTACCCATATATCAACAACATACAACAATTAAAAAACCATATATTATCTAACAAGAAGAAAATCATGTGAAACATAAAAACAGCATACACGAAAATGAGAGAATAAAGAAGAAGAAGAAGAAAAATACCTTTATGTATTCAGAACAATATTTACGGTTATACTCTAGAATAGGAAAGCTAGTAACAAAGAACAGGGAAAAAAATGGGTGCTACAGTTTTGCTATGAAAGATACGACGATACTGTCAAGAAGTAAGAGTTAATTCGCTGATATATGGGTAAAAAATTTCACACTTGTTATGATTATATATATATATATATATATATGGTATATCTATGGTTTTATGATTGGCAACAATTTTGCTAAAACACGGTTCACAACAAGATGTTATGACAGATGTCTTGACATGTAGGTAAGACATCTCAGAAGACAAATGTTCTGAAATATGTCGTAAAATTTTATACTATAACATCGGTAAAGTTCAAGTTTTTAAATCTTGGAAGATTTCTTTTTAAAATATGAGATTTTAAATTATTTTAGTTCTCATATGGTCGTAGCCAAGGAATAATAATTTAGGAATAATGCTGATTTGATTTGGTTTCATAAAAAGGAACTTAGAGACTTTTTAGGAAACTTTGTAGATTTGTTCCTATTTTTGTGGACAAGACTTTGCAGAAGATTTACAATTGGAAAATTTGATTTGCGTGAAGAGTTCAAGCCCATACTACAAGAGTCTCTTTATAAGGATTTTCATGACCAAAAAGCACTTGGAGAAGCCGTGTGCATGAGATAAGGGTTTAGGATTTTAGTTTGTTCTTTGTTCTTTGTTCATTGTCATCCACTATTTTATCTCTTTGATAATAAGAGTTTGACTGATTTTATATTATTCATTGTCAATCACTCATGAGCTTTTAAGCAACAGTGGATTGTGTATTAAGTATTCTATTATTCACCAGTTAAAATATTTTAAGTGTCGCGATGAAAAATCGGAGACCAAGCTATTGATTAAGCTTGACTCATAATTTAAGAAGTCACAACCAAACTTTATTATTTCCAAGGAAAAGGGAAAAGACCAAAACCCTAAGTATATATGCAATGTAAATAAGCAAATTAAAGTGAAAGCAAGCTTAAAAACAATGCATAAAGAAGAGATTAAAGGTTCGGGGGTTGGTTATACAAAGGGAGAGTATTAGCACCCTATGTGTCTATAGTACTCTATAGGAATCTCTTGTTTATATCTATATAAATGCTATTGTTTTGTTTGTTTTCAAATGATTGGGGGGGATGAGAAATTTTTTTTTTTTAATATTATAGTATTTGGAAAGACATAAATTCTTATACCTACGTACCAATCAAGGATCAAAACCTTGTAGTTCATGGTAAAAATAACAAAATATTTGTTGATTGATTTTAATAAAAGAGATAAGTTGTCATCTTAAAGAGAGATATACACAACTAAACCACCACAAGTAATGATAAGGGACATCTTTGCATCACTTATAAAGGGAAGGGCTCCAACTTTGATATAAAGATCAACAAGTATGTCAACTAACTCCTTAAGTGGAAAAGATTAAAAGATATTTGAATCATTACTATGGGATATGAGATTATATCTCAACTGTAAAGATGACTTATGTCTAATCTTTTATGAAAGGGTTTTAAAATTGAAAAGACAAAGTAGCAAGATGATTTGAATGAGGTTAAATTGTTTTTAGTATTTTTGAAAGAATTCTAAGTATGCTTAAGTATATTGAAGCATTTATTTAGGAAAAAAAAGCTTTAAAAATGCAATGACATGAAGTCAAAGTTTTTAATGAAAGTGGTGAAAGTTTGAAATTAGGATTTAAAGGTTTAACAAGTAAACAAACAGACAAAGACAATCATACAAAGGTAACGAACAAATGTGAATCAATATGGATAAGCTATAAAGGAAAACACAAGTGTATGACTAGTAAGTCAACACTATAGTCCTTTCCTTGGATTAAATACAAACACTAATATAAGGCAACCTTAATAATTTCAAACAAACAAGATCAAAGCACAAACATTTAAGGTTCACACAATCTACAAGCATAGATTACGGTTTAGGATCATACAATCATATAAGGTAGTAACAAGGATCAAACACACAAAAAGTGAGAATCAAAATCCTAATTTGGAAATAACATGTATATAAGCCAAAAAGATAATCATACAAGCTTAAGCTACAAACCCTAACTTATCATGAATCAAAGGCACACCATCAAGACAACCACATCATCAGATACTTCAACGATCATACCATAAAACCATAGAAGTCTCAACATTTACTTAGAGTGACAAACAAAAGAATCATACATGTTTTATGGAATTAAACATCAATAAACATGGTATAAATATTTAAAATAAAACATCACACTCAAGTAAATAAATCAAAGTATCCAGGTTATCATGATGGTCATAAAACATAGTTAGGCAAAGAAATAATCAAGACCTTATATTTTTAAATAAACTAAAACACTTTTTTTTATTTAACAAAGTAAAATCAAAGCTTGATAAAAATAAAGTGAATTATTTTTTAGTTTTTAATATTTAATGTGATAAAATAAAATCAGAAAAGAAATCAAATAAAATAAACAAATAAGCAAAAGAAATAAAATATGAAAATGAAAAGGAAAAGAAAAGAGAAAAGAAACAAGTATTAAAAATTAAGGATGCACTAAGTGAGGTTTGAACACAAGTCCTTACACTCACCAGACAAATTTATTACACACTGGGCTACACGCTAGACATGTTAACATAACACAAACACTGCATTATATGATAAAACATGTTTTAAATGTAAAAAAGAAAATAAAACCAAAAGGTTTGGGTGAGGGGGATTCGAACCCCAGACCATTCGCTCACAAAAAAATGCCTTGACCAGCAGTGCTACGCTCTCATCCAATAATAATATGCATTCAAATAATTATATAATAAAACAAGTATTTAAATATGAAAATGGCGCCAGCTCAACATCATCTTCAACCTCGGGACCTCAACAATGGAGGTCTCTTATTTCTGAACCGAATTGAAAACTGTAAAAAGCTAACTTGTTGGAAATTTCACCAGAAATTAAAAAAATATATATATCAAATATTTATAAAATCTGTGGCTCACGAATTTTCTAGAAAAGCTCAAGAACCCTAAATTTTCTAAATGAAATTAAATCACACACAGGTACAATCAATGCCTATTTTCATAGGGCTTTAACTCATGGCAATATGGCAAGTATTATGGTATTTAGAAATGCACAAAATGATACTTATATGGGAGAGTTCAAAGTTGCAGAAATATACCTATTGGAGCAAGGTCCAATGCCTCTTTTAACACGTACATAAGTGATATGATGATGCAAATAGCTTCCTTGAACCTCCAGGAAGCTAAAGGGATGCTTACTTTGCAATGAGAATGCCTAAATGTTTTTGACCAAACTAACTTACAAGTGAGAAAAATGAGAAATAGAAGATGATGATTTGGTGTTTACTAATGCAAACTTATGGATTCAGAAGCATCTATAGGTTGTATGGAAGGTGTTTGGATGGTTGGTTTGCTAGAAACTTGAGGGGATTTGCAAATTTGAAAATTTTTTCTTGAAGGTAAAAATGAGCTTTGATTGAGATAGTGAATTGGAGAATTGTTGTGTGTTGGACTTCATAACCAAGGTATGCTATTTAGAGAAGTCATTTGTGGTTTGTGTGTGAAGAAATCAGTTGGAAATAAGCCTTCTCTCAAAAGTTGGTTTGGTTGGATTTTCAATTTGAAAGTACATGAACATGGTGATTCCAAGGTGATCATGGAGGCTTTCTAAAGTGATTGCAGGTTTGTAATTGGTTGCTTCTTGGTATTAAGATGTTGTGTGTTCAAAAGCAATAATCACAAAGCTCCAAGCGTTGACTTTGTGATTAAAGCTTCTTTATCAAAACTAGAAGTCATACCTTTAAGCTCAAAATAGAATGCATCTTTGGACACTGTTTGAATCAAGTGGACAATGCTTCAAAAGTTTGTGTAAAGTTCATGTTTAACTATGTTTTGAAGTAACAAAGGACCTGTACATGAGATTTTGCAGATTTGGTATGGTTTGGAATACATTTGTTCATGTTCTTGACTTGAGAAGAATCACCATAACATGCCAACTTCATCCCTTCAAAATTTGCAGCTCTAGCAAGATAAATTTATGTTCTTGGACTCTTTGGAAATATGAAATTACCCTCTACAACTTTCATGTTGGGAACTTGAATAATTTTAACTTGTATCTTGGAGAAAACTGGCCAACAATGTAACACCCTTCTAAACCCCGCGGCAATTTAAATAGTTTATTCAGAGTACATGAACTAAGGGTGCCACAATTCAAAATAAATTAAAAAACATCGTCCAGTCACGTCATGCATTCACTGAGGCAATCCTCATAAATAAAAAGAAACCGTTCATGTCAACACAGCGGAAATAATTCAACAGATTAAGTTTAACATTTTCAAACTAATCTTTCAACATCAAAACATACTAGAGTTATCAAAACTTAAACTCTAAACATCGCATCCCCAGTGTTACAACTATCAGAGCATGACACCTGACGCTAACCAAACAACTGACTCATGAGCTAATCCTCACCGAGTCGAAAAGCCGCTATCCTTAATCTGAAAATGACAACATGTAAGGGTGAGTCTTCATCATAATTAACAAATGTTATAAGGCTATAAGGCAATAACACATCATAGTTGTACAGTTCACCCAATTGTTTCATAAACAAACATTCAGACAAGATTCATCATCACAAAACAGTCAAACAACAACATCAATATTTATAACACTGGAATACATCCAATCATGTTATAAAAGTCATGCATATGAATGCAACTGACACTATGCATGTGGTACCAACATCATCAAATGGGAATAACCCATGACCGATCCAACATCATCAAGATACGGCCCTGCCGGCACAGATTCCACACAATGGGAATCATGCCCTTCACTGATCCAACACACCCTTATGGATACAGTATCACCAATGAACATGAATGAATGCAAACATATATGAACATACTTATACCATCGTCAAGTCTAATGAGTAACATCATCAAAATACTCATTTCATCATAATCATCATCATCATCAAGCATGTTTATATATATATGCATCATTCAATCACAATCACATCATTAATCATCACATAGATTATTTAATAAGGTTCGTTTAGCTCAAAACGGCACGCGAAACAGACCAACGGTTCAAAAGTTATGCATCTTACAAAATTCTGCATTTTTCAAAAACCTTCAGTGGTAATCGGTTACCCAAAGGCCAGTAACCGGTTACCCTGACTCACGAAACACATCCCCCTGGTTTTTGTATGGGTAATCGGTTACCCTGCTTTCAGTAACCGATTACCGACTCCCGGCCAGCAATATTTCCCTTTTTACACTGCAGTAATCGGTTACCCTGCTCCCAGTAACCGGTTACTGCGTACCTGCAACCCCAAATTCTGCAGAAAACAGCATTCCAACCATTCCCAACTCATTCCAATTACACCAATTCGAATAATAGGAAATGAAATGCACACATACCACGAAATACACATCACAATACATCAATTTCACATCAAACAAAGCCATGATCACACAATATCATAGATTTCATACACAAGATCAATTATCATACAATTTGATTCAATCCCTAAACCTATCATATGACTCAATTGACCCGAATCCTACATCTATTCAATATTATTAACCCCTAACCCGATAATAGATGATAATCAGAGAAGTCCCCCCTTACCTTAGTCAAATCCTTGAGTGGGTCTTCTCCCTCTTGGTTCTCTTTCACGTCCTTCAGCTCCTCTTCTCACAACTTCTTGTTTTTCACGTTCTAACTCTTTTTCCTCTTGTTTTTCCTTATTTCATGAAAACATAAAATTAGAGATGGGCTCCCTTACACTTACACCCCCATATTACTAATTCCACCATAAGGCCCAACAACGTAACATTTTATATTTCTTTCCACATAATTCCAATAAAATGCTAATCCAAATTAATTAATTTAAAATTAAATTAAACTAATTA
Organism: Vicia villosa; assembly: GCF_029867415.1. Taxonomy (NCBI): domain Eukaryota; kingdom Viridiplantae; phylum Streptophyta; class Magnoliopsida; order Fabales; family Fabaceae; genus Vicia; species Vicia villosa. Next base: position 165,857 of record NW_026705214.1, on the reverse strand, counting down.
AATTAGAAATTTTGGGATGTTACAACTCTCCCCCACTAAAAGAGTTTTCGTCCTCGAAAACATACCTCAAGCAAAGAGTTCCAGATAGGAATCTTTCATCTGGCTTTCCAACTCCCAGGTGACATTCCCCTCAGCCGGTCCTCCCCAAGCTACTCTAACCAAGGCTATTTCCTTGCCACGCAACTGTTTCAGCTTCCGATCTTCAATCCTCACAGGTAAGGTTTCAACGGTCAAGTTATCTTTCACCTGCACATCATCTACTTGAATCACATGGGATGGATCCGCAACGTACTTCCTCAATTGCGATACATGAAATACCTCATGCAAATTTGCAAGCATTGGCGGCAAAGCAATACGATAAGCTACTTCTCCCACTTTTTAGGAAACTTGGAAAGGTCCAATAAAACGCGGAGTTAACTTCTTCGACTTCAACGCCCTACCAATTCCTGTCATAGGAGTAACTCTCATAAACACATGGTCTCCCTCTTGAAACTCAAGTGTTTTCCTCCTCTTGTCATGGTAACTCTTTTGACGACTCTGGGACGCTTTCATCTTCTCTTGAATCATCTTAATCTTTTCCGTAGTTTGTTGTACAATTTCCGGTCCAATCACAACACTCTCACCGGACTCATACCAACATAAAGGCGTCCTACACCTCCGACCATACAAAGCTTCAAACGGAGCCATACCGATACTCGAATGAAAACTGTTGTTGTAGGTAAACTCAATCAAAGGCAGATAACTATCCCAAGCACCTCCTTTTTCTAGTACACAAGCACGTAACAAGTCTTCTAACGACTGAATCGTCCTCTCAGTCTGTCCATCTGTCTGCGGATGATAAGCAGAACTCAATCTCAGCTTAGTACCCAAAGCCTTCTGCAAACCTTCCCAGAACTTCGACATGAATCTTGGATCTCTGTCTGACACGATACTCGAAGGAATACCATGTAGGCTAACTATCTTCTCAATATACAATTGAGCCAACTTTTCCATCGGATAATCCATCCTCACTGGTATGAAATGTGCAGACTTCGTCAACCTGTCCACAACAACCCAGATAGCTTCACAATTCTTAACGGTCCTCGGTAACCCAGAAACGAAATCCATTGATATGCTATCCCACTTCCACTCGGGAATAAACATCGGTTGCATGAATCCATATGGCTTCTGATGTTCAACCTTTGACTTCTGACACGTCAAACAAGAGAATACAAATTCAGCAATTTCCTTCTTCATTCCAGGCCACCAAAACAGCTTTTTCAAATCATGATACATCTTGGTAGCACCAGGATGAATACTCAACCCACTACGGTGTCCTTCTTCTAGAATACTCTTCCGGAGTTCAGCAAGATCAGGAACACAAACCCTGTCTCCAAACCTCAATATACCATTCTCGTCAACTCTGAATTCACCTCCTTTACCTTGATTAATCGAAGTCAACTTATCGATCAACTCAACATCAGCTTTTTGACCCTCTCTGATCTCTTCAAGAATACCACTGGTCAACTTCAGCATACCCAATTTAATACTAGTAGTAGTACCTTCGCATACCAAACTCAAATCTCGGAATTGTTCAATCAAATCAAATTCTCTAACCATTAGCATAGACATATGCAAAGTTTTCCTGCTCAATGCGTCAGCAACTACGTTTGCCTTACCAGGATGGTAATTCAAACCAAAATCATAGTCCTTCAAGAATTCTAACCACCTCCTCTGTCTCATATTCAGTTCTTTCTGGTCAAAGAGATACTTCAGGCTCTTGTGGTCACTGAACACCTTGAACCTCGAACCGTACAAATAATGTCGCCACAATTTCAAGACAAAAACCACAGCTGCCAGCTCTAAATCATGAGTCGGGTAATTCCTTTCATGCACTTTAAGTTGTCTCGAAGCATATGCGACCACTTGTTGATTCTGCATCAGTACACCCCCTAAACCCATCAGCGAAGCATCGCAATAAACAACAAAGGATTCTGCCGGATTCGGCAAAATTAAGATAGGAGAACTCGTCAGCCTCTTCTTCAACTCTTGGAATCCCTCTTCGCATTTTGCATCCCAAATAAAAGTCTGACCCTTCCTGGTCAATTTAGTTAACGGCAATGCTAACTTTGAAAAGCCTTCTATAAACTTTCTGTAGTAACCTGCAAGACCAAGAAAACTACGAATTTCCGACACTGATTTCGGAGCTTCCCACTGAGATACCGCTTCTATCTTCGTAGGATCAACAACAATACCATTCTTAGAAATCACATGTCCAAGGAAACTAACCTCATTCAACCAAAATTCGCACTTTGACAATTTTGCGAAAAGTTTCTTCTCCTTCAATAATTCTAACACAGTTCGGAGATGTTCTGCATGCTCTTCTTCGTTCTTGGAGTATATCAAAATATCATCTATAAATACTACCACAAATTTATCAAGATAAGGATGGAAGATTCTATTCATATACTCCATAAAAACACCAGGTGCATTCGTAACTCCAAATGGCATCACCGAATATTCATAATGCCCATACCTTGTTCTAAACGTCGTCTTCTGAATGTCATCTTCTTTCACTCGAATCTGGTGATATCCAGACCTCAGATCAATTTTACTAAACACGCAAGCTCCAACCAACTGATCCATCAAGTCATCAATCCTCGGCAACGAATACCGATTCTTGATAGTAACTTTGTTTAATTGTCGGTAGTCTACACATAGTCTCATGGAACCCTCTTTCTTCTTTACCAACAATACCGGTGCACCCCACGGAGAAACACTCGGACGAATGAATTTCTTCTCAAGCAACTCCTCTAATTGCTTCTTCAACTCGGCCAACTCTGATGGTGACATACGATATGGTGCCATCGACACTGGACTAGTTCCCGGAATCAATTCAATAGTAAACTCTACTTCTCTTTCCGGTGGTAAGTCATTCACATCTTCAGGAAAAACTTCCAGAAATTCACACACTACTGGTAATTCACTACGCACCACCTTCTCTTTCAGGTCCATCATTGCGAACAACATGAACACTGCCGCACCGTCCTTAATGGCTTCTTTCACTTGTCTAGCCGTCATGTTCAGATCATCAGTATTAACAGCTTCGGGAAAGATTACCGTCTTCGTAAAACAGTTTATATGAACACGGTTGAATTCCAACCAGTTCATCCCCAGGATGACATCGAGTTGTTTCAATGGAAGACACACTAAGTCCATTCCAAATTCTCTACCAAAAACATCAACAGGACAATTCAAACAAGCAGATGAAGTAGTTACTGAACCCGACGCAGGAGTGTCAATAACCATGCTTCCATTTATTTAAGATATTTCTAAATTCAACCTTTTAGCGCAATCCAAGGAAATAAAAGAATGAGTTGCTCCAGTATCAATAATTGCAACCAAAGGTGTGCCATGAATGAAACACGTACCTTTAATTAATCTATCCTCTGGAGTAGTCTCTGTCCCAGTCAAGGCAAAAACTTTTCCCCCAGCTTGATTCTTCTTCGGTTTAGGACACTGTGGGCTAATGTGGCCCTCTTCACCACAATTGTAAAAAGTCACAGTCTTCTTCTTACAATCAGCGGCAACATGACCCACCTCTTCACACTTGAAGCACTTCTTCTGGTTCAGCTTGCACTCATTCCTACGGTGACCGACCTCACCACAGGTATAGCACCTGACAAAAGCACTGGAGTCTCCCCCACTAGGCCTCTTCCAACCACCAATCTTTGGATTACCTCTACCATACAGTTTTCCTTTTTCCATAGGCTTCTTACCCTTCCTGTCAACTAACTCGCGAGAGTGAGATGACTTCAGCTTAAGGTTATCTTCTTCAAAGATCCTGCTACAGTCTACCAAATAAACAAATCTCCGAATCCTCTGGTACCTGATTCCCTGCTTAATCTCATCACGGAGACCGTTCTCAAATTTGATGCACTTCGAGAATTCACTAGCTTCATCGTTGTTGTAGTGAACGTAGTACTTTGCCAACTCAACAAACTTCGAAGCATATTCTGGCACTGTCATATTACCTTGAACCAACTCCAGAAATTCAATTTCCTTTCGGCCTCGCACGTCCTCAGGAAAGTACCTTCTCAAAAACTCTCTTTTGAACACAGGCCAAGAAATACCCACATCATCAGCCTCTAGGTCAGCTCTGGTCGCCATCCACCAGTCATCAGCTTCTTCGGATAACATATGCGTACCATACCTCACCTTCATATTTTCAGCACAATCAATGACTCTGAAAATCCGTTCGATCTCTTTCAGCCACTTCTGAGCACCTTCTGGATCATGCGTACCCTTGAACAACGGAGGATTGTTCCTCTGAAAATTCCCCAGTTGCCTGTCAGCACCGATCCCTGCCCCTCCAGCATTTCCTCCCAGCACACCAGCAATCATGCCCAGAGCCTCAGCGATAGCATCATCGTTTCTTCCTCCTCTTCCAGCCATTGCTCTGCTTAAATCACAATTAATTTAATCAGAACAAAAGTATCGACAAGTCAGTTAGTACGAGTCGCATACACAGGAAAGACTGACACTAAGACTCTGGTCACAACGACCGACTATGCTCTGATACCACTATTGTAACACCCTTCTAAACCCCGCGGCAATTTAAATAGTTTATTCAGAGTACATGAAATAAGGGTGCCACAATTCAAAATAAATTAAAAAACATCGTCCAGTCACGTCATGCATTCACTGAGGCAATCCTCATAAATAAAAAGAAACCGTTCATGTCAACACAGCGGAAATAATTCAACAGATTAAGTTTAACATTTTCAAACTAATCTTTCAACATCAAAACATACTAGAGTTATCAAAACTTAAACTCTAAACATCGCATCCCCAGTGTTACAACTATCAGAGCATGATGTTAGAACAAGATTTGTTCTGATCAATTATCTTAGTTTTGATGATAACAATAATATGAATTTTGCTTAAGATAATATGGTACTCTAATCCAATGCAATTTCCTTTTCAGGAAATATATAAAGAGTATGCATAATTCAGCGCTCAGAAGCTTTGTCTCAAGGGTTCAGCATGCAACATCAGAACATGGTCTGGCAAGACATCAGAAGATGGTCGAAGCAGAATCAGAACATGGGTCTATGGAAGCATCAGAAGAACATGAGATCAGAAGCACTGAAGTTCTGATGGTATCACGCTCAGAAGCACTTCAAGGTCAGAAGATCAGAAGATGCTTTGCACCAAGCTGTTTGACTCTGATGATATTCAAACGTTGTATTCACAAACATCAGATCAGAAGGAAGTACAAGTGGCAAGCTACGCTGACTGACAAAAGGAACGTTAAAAGCTATTAAAGGCTACGTCAGTAGACACAGCGTGAACAAGGCTCGAGGTAGTTGACAAAAGCGTATAACATTAAATGCGATGCTGTACGGAACACGCAAAGCATTAAATGCACTCAACGGTCATCTTCTCCAACGCCTATAAATATGAAGTTCTGATGAGAAGCAAGGTGAACGATTTGCTAACAATTAACTTGCTGAAACGCTGTTCAAATTCAAAGCTCAGAATCTTCATCTTCATCAAAGCTCACTACATTGCTGTTGTAATATTTTAGTGAGATTAAGCTTAAACGTTAAGAGAAATATCACAGTTTGTGATTATAGCTTTTAAGAAGCAATTGTAATACTCTTAGAATTGATTACATTAAGTTGTAAGGAACTAGAGTGATCGTGTGGATCAGAATACTCTAGGAAGTCTTAGAGGTTATCTAAGCAGGTTGTAACTAGAGTGATCGTGTGGATCAGTATACTCTAGAAAAGTCTTAGAGGGTATCTAAGCAGTTGTTCCTGGAGTGATCAGTGTGTGATCAGAAGACTCTGGAAGACTTAGTTGCTGACTAAGTGGAAAACCATTGTAATCCGTGCGATTAGTGGATTAAATCCTCAGTTGAGGTAAATCATCTCTGCGGGGGTGGACTGGAGTAGTTTAGTTAACAACGAACCAGGATAAAAATAACTGTGCAATTTATTTTTATCTGTCAAGTTTTTAAAGCTACACTTATTCAAACCCCCCCTTTCTAAGTGTTTTTCTATCCTTCAATTGGCATCAGAGCGCCGGTTCTAAGGTGCAAGCACTTAACCGTGTTTAGAAAAGATTCAGGAAGAGAAAAACGCTTCAGTAAAAGATGGCTGATGAAAGTGAAAAGTCTACACCTGCATCTACATCTGGCTCTGCTGAGCAACACAACGGTAACAATGGTTATACTAGACCGCCGGTATTTGATGGTGAAAACTTTGAATACTGGAAAGATAAACTGGAAAGTTACTTTCTTGGTCTAGATGGTGATCTATGGGATCTTCTGATGGATGGTTACAAACATCCAGTAAATGCCAGTGGCGTAAAGCTGACAAGGCAAGAAATGAACGATGATCAGAAGAAGCTTTTCAGGAATCATCATAAATGCAGAACTGTTTTGCTGAATGCTATCTCTCATGCTGAGTATGAGAAGATATCTAACAGGGAAACGGCCTATGACATATATGAGTCCTTGAAAATGACTCATGAAGGAAATGCTCAAGTCAAGGAGACTAAAGCTCTCGCTTTAATCCAGAAGTATGAAGCCTTCAAGATGGAGGATGATGAAGACATTGAAAAGATGTTTTCAAGATTTCAAACTCTTACTGCTGGATTGAGAGTTCTTGACAAGGGATACACCAAGGCTGATCACGTAAAGAAGATCATCAGAAGCTTACCCAGAAGATGGGGTCCTATGGTGACTGCATTCAAGATTGCAAAGAATCTGAATGAAGTTTCTCTGGAAGAGCTTATCAGTGCCTTGAGGAGTCATGAAATTGAGCTGGACGCAAATGAGCCTCAAAAGAAAGGTAAGTCTATTGCATTAAAATCCAATATCAAGAAATGCACTAACGCTTTTCAGGCTAGAGAAGAAGATCCTGAAGAATCAGAATCTGAAGAAGAAGATGAACTGTCCTTGATCTCCAGAAGACTAAATCAACTTTGGAAGAACAAGCAAAGGAAGTTCAGAGGCGTCAGAAGTTCAAAGAAATTTGAACGTGGAGAATCTTCTGATGACAGAAGATTTGACAAGAAGAAGGTCATGTGCTATGAATGCAATGAGCCTGGACACTTCAAGAATGAATGTCCAAAACTTCAGAAGGAAAATCCCAAGAAGAAGTTTCATAAGAAGAAAGGTCTTATGGCAACCTGGGATGAGTCAGAAGATGATTCAGACTCTGAAGATGAGCAGGCTAACTGTGCGCTGATGGCGACAGAAGATTACGGATCAGAATCTACATCAGAATCAGATTCTGAAGAGGTATTTTCTGAACTTACTAGAGATGAGTTAGTTTCCGGTCTAACTGAACTTCTGGAATTCAAGTCTCAGATTAGTCTCAAATACAAAAAGCTGAAAAAGCTATTTGAATTTGAAACAAAGAAGCTTGAGTTGGAGAATTCTGAATTAAAAGAAAAACTTTTAAAATTATCCAATAATGTTGGATCTCCTTCTGATTCAGAAAAATCCACTCCTAGTCTAAACCATATTCTGAAAGAATATGATTTAAGTTTCAGGAAGTTCTTATCTAGAAGTATTGGCAGAAGTCAGCTAGCTTCTGTGATATATGCTGTGTCTGGAAACAAAAGAGTCGGCATTGGTTTTGAGGGTGAAACCCCATACAAACTTGAACCTGTTGATGAAATGAAATTCACATACAAGCCATTGTATGATCAGTTCAAGTATGGCCACTCCCATGATATTAGGCACACTTCACATGCTCAAAGTTTTCACATAACACACACCAAAAAGCATGTGACACAACATAGGAAATATCATGAAACTCACATTAAAAATTATCATGCTGTTCCTCTTATTGCTTACAATGTTAAACCCAAGTTCAATCAGAACTTGAGAAAATCTAACAAGAAAGGACCCAAGAAGATGTGGGTACCTAAGGATAAGATTATTCCTATTGCAGATATCCTTGGCTGCAAAAAGGACAAAGCACAACATGTCGTGGTACCTGGACTCTGGATGCTCACGACACATGACAGGAAGAAGGTCTATGTTCCAAGACCTGGTGCTTAAGTCCGGAGGAGAAGTCAAGTTTGGAGGAGATCAGAAGGGCAAGATAATTGGCTCTGGAACTATAAAGTCTGGTAACTCTCCTTCCATTTCTAATGTACTTCTTGTAGAAGGATTAACACATAACCTCTTATCTATCAGTCAATTGAGTGACAATGGTTATGATATAATCTTTAATCAAGAGTCTTGCAAGGCTGTAAATCAGAAGGATGGCTCAATCCTATTTACAGGCAAGAGGAAGAACAACATTTATAAGACAGATCTGCAAGATCTTATGAGTCAGAAGGTGACTTGTCTTATGTCTGTTTCTGAAGAGCAGTGGGTCTGGCACAGAAGATTAGGTCATGCTAGTTTGAGAAAGATTTCTCAGATTAACAAACTGGATCTTGTCAGAGGACTCCCTAATCTGAAATTCAAATCAGATGCTCTTTGTGAAGCATGTCAGAAGGGCAAGTTCTCCAAACCTGCATTCAAGTCCAAGAATGTTGTTTCTACCTCAAGGCCATTAGAACTCTTGCACATTGATCTGTTTGGCCCAGTCAAAACAGCATCTGTCAGAGGGAAGAAATATGGATTAGTCATCGTAGATGATTATAGCCGCTGGACATGGGTAAAATTCTTGAAACACAAGGATGAGACTCATTCAGTGTTCTTTGATTTCTGCATTCAGATTCAATCTGAAAAAGAGTGTAAAATCATAAAGGTCAGAAGTGATCATGGTGGTGAATTTGAGAACAGATCCTTTGAAGAATTCTTCAAAGAAAATGGTATTGCCCATGATTTCTCTTGTCCTAGAACTCCACAGCAAAATGGAGTTGTAGAACGAAAGAATAGGACTCTGCAAGAAATGGCCAGAACCATGATCAATGAAACCAATATGGCTAAGCATTTCTGGGCAGAAGCAATAAACACTGCATGTTATATTCAGAATAGAATCTCTATCAGACCTATTCTAAATAAGACTCCTTATGAATTGTGGAAGAATAGAAAGCCCAACATTTCATATTTCCATCCTTTTGGATGTGTATGCTTTATTCTGAATACTAAAGATCATCTTGGTAAGTTTGATTCCAAAGCACAAAAATGTTTCCTTCTTGGATATTCTGAACGCTCAAAAGGTTACAGAGTATACAATACTGAAATATTGATTGTAGAAGAATCAATCAATATCAGGTTTGATGATAAGCTTGGTTCTGAAAAACCAAAGCAGTTTGATAATTTTGCAGATTGGGATATCGATATATCAGAAGTTGTTGAGCCAAGAAGCAACGCATCAGAAGCAGAGCTTCTCAGAAGCAAAGAATCGGAAGATCAAGTATCAGCTTCTCTGGAGAATCTAAGCATTTCTGAAGAACCATCTGTCAGAAGATCATCCAGACTCATCTCTAGTCATTCAGAAGATGTCATTCTTGGAAAGAAGGATGATCCAATCAGAACAAGAGCATTCCTTAAGAACAATGCAGACTGTCAATTAGGTCTTGTATCTTTGATCGAGCCAACTTCTGTTGATCATGCTCTAGAAGATCCAGACTGGATAATTGCTATGCAAGAAGAACTGAATCAGTTTACAAGGAATGACGTTTGGGATCTTGTTCCTAGACCAGATGGATTCAATATAATCGGTACAAAATGGGTCTTCAGAAACAAGCTCAGTGAGAAAGGTGAAGTTGTAAGGAACAAAGCCAGACTGGTGGCTCAGGGTTATAGTCAGCAAGAAGGGATTGACTATACAGAAACCTTTGCACCAGTGGCCAGGTTAGAATCTATTCGTCTATTAATTTCATTTGCCACTCAACATAACATCACTCTCTATCAGATGGATGTTAAGAGTGCCTTCTTAAATGGTTATATAGATGAAGAAGTTTATGTCCATCAACCTCCTGGTTTTGAAGACTCTATGTCTCCTAATCATGTTTTTAAACTAAAGAAATCGTTGTATGGATTGAAACAAGCTCCCAGAGCTTGGTATGAACGCTTAAGTTCTTTCCTTCTGGATAATGGTTTCACTAGAGGAAAAGTGGACACTACTCTCTTTTGTAAAACCTTTAAAAGGGATATTTTAATTTGTCAAATATATGTAGATGATATTATTTTTGGAACATCTAATGCTACACTTGGAAAGGAGTTTGCTGAGTCTATGCAGGCTGAGTTTGAAATGAGCATGATGGGAGAACTCAAGTATTTCCTTGGAATACAAATAAATCAAACATCAGAAGGAACGTATGTTCACCAAACCAAGTATGTGAAGGAACTTCTGAAGAAGTTTAATCTTCTAGACTGCAAAGAAGCCAAAACTCCTATGCATCCAACATGCATCCTAGGTAAGGATGAGGTAAGTAAGAAGGTAGATCAGAAGTTATACAGAGGTATGATTGGATCTCTTCTATATTTGACTGCTTCTAGACCTGATATTTTGTTCAGTGTTTGTTTGTGTGCTAGATTCCAATCAGATCCTAGAGAATCTCATTTAACTGCTGTTAAGAGAATTCTAAGGTATCTGAAAGGTACTACTAATGTTGGCTTAGTTTACAGAAAATCTAAAGAATACAACTTAGTAGGATTCTGCGATGCTGACTATGCTGGAGACAGAATTGAAAGAAAGAGTACTTCAGGAAGTTGCCAATTTCTTGGAAGTCATTTGATCTCCTGGTATAGCAAGAAGCAAGCAACTATTGCTCTATCAACAACAGAAGCAGAATATGTCGCTGCTGCTGGTTGCAGTATACAGATGCTCTGGATGAAGAGTCAGTTAGAAGATTATCAGATATATGAGAGTAACATTCCTATATTCTGTGATAATACTTCTGCTATATGTTTATCTAAGAATCCTATTCTTCATTCAAAAGCTAAACATATTGAGATTAAACATCATTTCATAAGGGACTATGTTCAGAAGGGTGTTATATCTTTAAACTTTGTTGATACAGACCATCAATGGGCTGATATCTTTACAAAACCCCTGGCTGAAGATAGGTTTAACTTCATTCTGAAGAACATCAGTATGGATTTATGCCCAGAATGAGAAGATGAGAAGTTCTTACGTATGAGTATCTTCTGAAATGAATGTGGATTTCTTTTTAAATTAGAAGTTCTGATTGAAATCTTTTAGAAATTATGATTCGGTTATTACTAACGTTTCATTGTCTAAGTTGATTCAGAGCCTCTTTTAAAGCAAAACAGCTGTAACGTCTTATCTCGGGATGGTAAACCTGTCGTTACTATTCATGGATGAGCGCGCGTGCAGTTGAAGGGACGCCGACCATAGGTAACTGTGCTAGTCACCTCATTTGTCTTTATTATCTCTCCTCACGTCACGTAACATTAAATGCTATTCATCATTTGTTTCATTTTATTTTCTTTTAAATACTCTTCAAACGCTTCTCCTTCCCTCTTATATTTTCTCTATTACACTCTGTCTTTGTTTTCCTTCTCTATCTTTTTGCATTCATATCAAACCCTAGCTGTTCATTATCTGCAAATCCATCATGAACTCTTCATCAAGCCCAGGAAACCATGAAAATGATCAAAACAAAAAGAGAAAAGCTGTTGAAACATCTCCTTCCAAACCCAAAAAGATAAAGATCACCTATGACCCTCTCAAGGTGAATCCATTTGAAGCAATGTTATCTGGAAACTATTCTAGACGTGTGTTTCAACCCCCTGGTGAAAGCCCTCCATCATCTCCATCTTCTTCCTCATCTTTTTACCTTCAAGACTCAACTTCCTCCTCATCTAACCTTTCCTCTCCCTCAACCCATTCCAATGAAATCTCTTCATTTTCACCTACTGAGAATGTTGTCTCTGATAAAGATTGTGGAAGATCTGCATCAGAACCAAGTCTCCCTGACCCCTCGCCTGGAAGCCCAAGAAGCAGTCAATGATGCGTTTTCACTTCTTCATGGCAAGGAAAACTGCAACTAATGACAGGGTTCAAGACATGCTGGCACAGACTTTGTCTTAGCTAGGGTCTTAGTCTTTGGTCTTAGGAGTTTTCTTTCCTTGTTGCATCTGTTTTCCTGCATTCCTCTCTTGTAATCTTTTTTAATTATCAATGAAAAGTTTCTTTGTTTTACACTCCAGTGATTTTATTTGTCGTTGTATTCATCTGAATCTTTTGAAATATTCTTTTTGATGTTATGACAAAAAGGGGGAGAAGATAAATGATAAATGATTTGATTAATCTATCAGTTGCTGGGTAAAGCTCCCACACATTTTCTAACAAGAACTGCAAGTTCTATATGGTTTAAGTGTTTTGCAGGTATAAAGAAGTGAAGAGAATCTTCAAAGCAAACACAAGAAGCAAAACCATAAGTAGTGCTATTCTGTAAAAAGAATAAGCTCATGGAAACTGAAGCAAGCTGAGTGCTGTCAAGCTTCAGAAATCAGAAGCAAGAAAGAAGAATGAATCAGAAGCACTGATAATAGAATTTGATCCATACTTGTCTAATTGCTTTGACAAAATTCTATTTGCTCTGATACATTATTTTAGCCTATATGGCTCTGATACATATAATGTGTTCGAATATACATTTTATGTTCTGACTCGTTCATGCTGACTTTTGTCGTTTAATTTTTGTTCTGTAACATTTCAGGATGTAGAGATGCTCTGGTGAGGCTCTGGTACATTCAACAATGTTCTGATACAAATCTAGCATGAAGTGATGTTGGTAGAAATTCAAAGCTCTGAAGCTATCCGAGGGAAGCAGAAATCAGAAGCTGTGAATGTTCTAAAGATCCAGAAAACTCAAGTTCTGAAGCTGTCCTAAATGGAAGCAGAAATCAGAAGCTGTGAATGTTCAGAAGATCAAAGAAATTCAAGTTCTGAAGCTGTCCTAGATGGAAGCAGAAATCAGAAGCTGTGAATGTTCAGAAGATCAAAGAAATTCAAGTTCTGAAGCTGTCCTAGATGGAAGCAGGAATCAGAAGCTGTGAGTGTTCTAGGGATCTAAGGAAATTCTAGTTCTGAAGCTGTCCAATGGAAGCAGAAGTCAGAAGCTATGAATTCTCTAAAGACAGAAGCTTATGTGATCGTCTCTACCGAAATAATCAGGGAAGTCTTTTATTAAAGTTCTTCGAGTATTTATTTCAGGGGGAGATTATTTATCTCAGGGGGAGATTGTTAATCTCAGGGGGAGACATATTCATATGCTTATGCTATAGCTGTGTAATTTGTCTTTTGCCGTCTGTTCTTTCTGATCGCAAATTCATATCATTTATATATGTTTTTGTCATCATCAAAAAGGGGGAGATTGTTAGAACAAGATTTGTTCTGATCAATTATCTTAGTTTTGATGATAACAATAATATGAATTTTGCTTAAGATAATATGGTACTCTAATCCAATGCAATTTCCTTTTCAGGAAATATATAAAGAGTATGCATAATTCAGCGCTCAGAAGCTTTGTCTCAAGGGTTCAGCATGCAACATCAGAACATGGTCTGGCAAGACATCAGAAGATGGTCGAAGCAGAATCAGAACATGGGTCTATGGAAGCATCAGAAGAACATGAGATCAGAAGCACTGAAGTTCTGATGGTATCACGCTCAGAAGCACTTCAAGGTCAGAAGATCAGAAGATGCTTTGCACCAAGCTGTTTGACTCTGATGATATTCAAACGTTGTATTCACAAACATCAGATCAGAAGGAAGTACAAGTGGCAAGCTACGCTGACTGACAAAAGGAACGTTAAAAGCTATTAAAGGCTACGTCAGTAGACACAGCGTGAACAAGGCTCGAGATAGTTGACAAAAGCGTATAACATTAAATGCGATGCTGTACGGAACACGCAAAGCATTAAATGCACTCAACGGTCATCTTCTCCAACGCCTATAAATATGAAGTTCTGATGAGAAGCAAGGTGAACGATTTGCTAACAATTAACTTGCTGAAACGCTGTTCAAATTCAAAGCTCAGAATCTTCATCTTCATCAAAGCTCACTACATTGCTGTTGTAATATTTTAGTGAGATTAAGCTTAAACGTTAAGAGAAATATCACAGTTTGTGATTATAGCTTTTAAGAAGCAATTGTAATACTCTTAGAATTGATTACATTAAGTTGTAAGGAACTAGAGTGATCGTGTGGATCAGAATACTCTAGGAAGTCTTAGAGGTTATCTAAGCAGGTTGTAACTAGAGTGATCGTGTGGATCAGTATACTCTAGAAAAGTCTTAGAGGGTATCTAAGCAGTTGTTCCTGGAGTGATCAGTGTGTGATCAGAAGACTCTGGAAGACTTAGTTGCTGACTAAGTGGAAAACCATTGTAATCCGTGCGATTAGTGGATTAAATCCTCAGTTGAGGTAAATCATCTCTGCGGGGGTGGACTGGAGTAGTTTAGTTAACAACGAACCAGGATAAAAATAACTGTGCAATTTATTTTTATCTGTCAAGTTTTTAAAGCTACACTTATTCAAACCCCCCCTTTCTAAGTGTTTTTCTATCCTTCACATGACACCTGACGCTAACCAAACAACTGACTCATGAGCTAATCCTCATCGAGTCGAAAAGCCGCTATCCTTAATCTGAAAATGACAACATGTAAGGGTGAGTCTTCATCATAATTAACAAATGTTATAAGGCTATAAGGCAATAACACATCATAGTTGTACAGTTCACCCAATTGTTTCATAAACAAACATTCAGACAAGATTCATCATCACAAAACAGTCAAACAACAACATCAATATTTATAACACTGGAATACATCCAATCATGTTATAAAAGTCATATGAATGCAACTGACACTATGCATGTGGTACCAACATCATCAAATGGGAATAACCCATGACCGATCCAACATCATCAAGATACGGCCCTGCCGGCACAGATTCCACACAATGGGAATCATGCCCTTCACTGATCCAACACACCCTTATGGATACAGTATCACCAATGAACATGAATGAATGCAAACATATATGAACATACTTATACCATCGTCAAGTCTAATGAGTAACATCATCAAAATACTCATTTCATCATAATCATCATCATCATCAAGCATGTTTATATATATATATGCATCATTCAATCACAATCACATCATTAATCATCACATAGATTATTTAATAAGGTTCGTTTAGCTCAAAACGGCACGCGAAACGGACCAACGGTTCAAAAGTTATGCATCTTACAAAATTCTGCATTTTTCAAAAACCTTCAGTGGTAATCGGTTACCCAAAGGCCAGTAACCGGTTACCCTGACTCACGAAACACATCCCCCTGGTTTTTGTATGGGTAATCGGTTACCCTGCTTTCAGTAACCGATTACCGACTCCCAGCCAGCAATATTTCCCTTTTTACACTGCAGTAATCGGTTACCCTGCTCCCAGTAACCGGTTACTGCGTACCTGCAACCCCAAATTCTGCAGAAAACAGCATTCCAACCATTCCCAACTCATTCCAATTACACCAATTCGAATAATAGGAAATGAAATGCACACATACCACGAAATACACATCACAATACATCAATTTCACATCAAACAAAGCCATGATCACACAATATCATAGATTTCATACACAAGATCAATTATCATACAATTTGATTCAATCCCTAAACCTATCATATGACTCAATTGACCCGAATCCTACATCTATTCAATATTATTAACCCCTAACCCGATAATAGATGATAATCAGAGAAGTCCCCCCTTACCTTAGTCAAATCCTTGAGTGGGTCTTCTCCCTCTTGGTTCTCTTTCACGTCCTTCAGCTCCTCTTCTCACAACTTCTTGTTTTTCACGTTCTAACTCTTTTTCCTCTTGTTTTTCCTTATTTCATGAAAACATAAAATTAGAGATGGGCTCCCTTACACTTACACCCCCATATTACTAATTCCACCATAAGGCCCAACAACGTAACATTTTATATTTCTTTCCACATAATTCCAATAAAATGCTAATCCAAATTAATTAATTTAAAATTAAACTAAACTAATTAAATTAGAAATTTTGGGATGTTACAAACAAAATCAGAAAAATAAGCTGAAAAACACTTAGAAAATTCTCTATATTTAAATATTTTAACAACTTTGGGATGCCAACTTCAACATTTCATATATTTCAATCCTTATGAGTTTTTTGGTAAATTCTTTTTGCTATGGTGTAGTATCAAATGTCATCTTGAAGTACATCATTTGGGCATGAAAAATGTTTGCTTGGATTGGAAGTTACAAGCTTTGAAAGTCACACACTTGATCATAGATTTTGTGGACTTGGAAAAAATTCCATTTCTTCACTTTTGCCCCTTTTGCAAGTAACCTTAAATTTCTTGATTTTTCTTGATCAAGTTCAAGTATCAAACATGTTTTCATAAAATTCATCTTGAGAAGTCCATATTTAACCAAAAAACTGCAAAAGTTAAAGTTTTTCTTTGTAGTTGACTTTTGTATCAGATTAATTTAAATCTTCTAAATCCAATGAAATCTTGTGATCATGATGAAATATTCAATACATTGAGACACCTTGAGGATATAGAAATGATAGTATTGAGAAACTCTTAATTGGAACACAGTTGAATCTCAACCCATAAAACCCTAATTCTTAATCTTTTGACCAAGGGTCTCAAAACCCTAATTTCCTTCACACTTGATGAACCAATGATGAAACCCTAATGTAGTAAGGCATTGATGAAGATGAGGACCTCTTGAGATGATAAAGACCCAAGTCACAAGATACTTGTGGTTCAAACCCTTTTATGCTCATGACAACGAAATTTTCCAAGTACCAACTTGTGTGTTTTGTAGTAGTGTATCAAATCTAATGCATCAATAAGTAACTAATGATATAAATGTGGTGAATGAATGACCTTGGAGCAAAATTGTAGTATAACAATAATCTGTATTACTCAAAGTTATTTATATGTCATGCAGCATAGCAGTTAGGCGCCTTTATTTTGAACAATAGGTCAAGAGTTACACCAACAGTGAACTTTAAGATAGGGACAACAAATTCATACTATTAATTGAAACTATAAATTAAAAATATATTTTAATAGTAAATATTTTGAAATATAAATTAAAAATACACAATAATATATTATTAAAATATATATAAATAATTTAATTTTGTCTTTATTTTCTAATTCTATTTATAATTTTAATAAAATATATCTTTTTTATATTTATTTTATAAGTGTCAATTTTAAAAATTAGAATAGAGCCTCAAAATTTTCTGAGACGACCTTGCTTTTGTTCGAAGCTTAAATATGTTTTGTTAATTGTATTTTATTATTTATTTTAAAAAATTATCAACCTATATAATTTTTTTTATACATGAAATGTCAACACATGCAACTTTTTTATACAAAAACTGTCAAACAAGTTTTATGCTTTATCTAACATTTTTTATTTTATTTAATTTTTTACTATAAATATTATATAATATTTACTGAACTCTCTTGATTTTATTTTCTTTATTTACTATACATTTTATGTATTATTTATTGAATTTTTTATTTAGTTTTTAATATTACGTATTTTCTTGCTTCATTTTTGTGTAAGTTTAATCCTCCGTTTTCATATTTTTTTATAATATAGTTTTTAGGCTAAATTACCATTTATGTTTCCCGATTTAACGTGATTTTCAAAATTAGTTCTTTAATTTTAAATTAAAATAATTTTGATAAATTTTTTCATTAAAAATCTATGAAATATTCATTTTACTAACTTATATTTTTATTTATAAAGTTCTACAATAAATTTGTATACGTTGATTTGTCATGTTTTCAAAATAATTTATCATTTAAAAAATAAAATCATTATTAATTTTAAGTTCAAAAGTATGAAAGGAACACCAAAATTATTTAAATTTAAGATAGAGTCATAAATTTCGTAAAGCATTTACAATAAGAAATCAAAATTATAATTAATGCTAATTTTTATCTTTAAACAAATATAGTATTATTATTTAATAATTAAATATTTAAAAATCTATTATACGAGCAACTCATTTATTATTAATTTTTTATGACTCAATATAATATATTATTATATGTGACTTGTTCAATTATTTTTATATAGAAAAATATATTACTTAATTTTATTTTATAATAATATAAAAATTTAAACACCTCAGTATTATTGAATTAAATATTTATAATTAAATAGATGATAAATTAAATTAATAATTTAAAATATTTTAGAACAATCTAATTTAGAGTATCAAACCTAATACAATATTTATAAGGTTTTATAATATTTATAATTAATTCAGGTTTCCTTATACTATCCTATGAATTCTAATAAAATTTTGAAAACTTTATCGGCAAATAAAGGGTTTCTTAATATTAAAAATATTTTTAAAATATTAAATTTGTTTTTCTTTTGTTTTCTTAAATTTTAATTTTTCAATTATACAAAAAGGAAGATCTAAATTTTATTGAATATTATTTTAAAATAGATAATGACAAAATAATTAAGAAGGAAAATATTATCTAGTTCTAAGTTATATGTGTGCGTGGATGTTTGTCTGCGCTCAAGTGCGTTTGTGTAGCATTTTGTTAAAATACATTCAATTATTTTTATGAAAGTGTGTTTTACTAATTAATATGTATCGTAATATGTATTTTTTATATGGGACAAGATCAAATGACATCAAAGTGTCAAGTTTAGTAATATAACACCTCCGATAACTCTTTAACGCATATCTGTATAATAAAATCTATCGTTGGATTGAAAGCTAACATCATATAGAACATGTTCATAAAATTTAATATCAATTAGAAATTATTTAGTATGTTAAAGAGAATGATCAAAATTAACGGTTTTGTTAAAATTTTGTAAGGTGTTGGTTTTTCTACACCTTGTTGACATATCAAATGATTTCTAATTGATTTCTAATTTGATTACTCACGTGTATAGAGAAGCTAATTCGTGAGCCGAGTTGTTAGCAAATGAAGGTCTTTTTGTAGATGGTTATCAGGTCTTCATTGATCCTCCACAAAACCTATTGTCTAGCGTTTTGTCCAACAAGTTAGGCAAACCTAACTTTAGATTTACACACTTTTGTAGATGGTTATCAGGTCTTCATTGATCCTCCACAAAACCTATTGTAGCTCTTTTCTTTGATTTATAATATTTGCCCTTTATTAAAAAAAAATTATGGGCATGATCTATATGATGTTAGCTTTCAAATTAACGGTGAATTTTGTTATACGGATATGCAATAAAGAATTATCGGAGGTGTCATGTTACTAAATTTGACACGTTGGTGTCTTTTGATCTTGTCCATATATATATATATATATATATATATATATATATATATATATATATATATATATATATATATGTATATATATATATATATATATATATATATATATATATATATATATATATATATATATATATATATATATATATATATATATATATATATATTAAATTTATTTTTCATTTCTTTATAGAAATTTTAATATCTTTAGTTATAAAAAAAATTTAGATTTTATAAGTATTTAAGAAGGATAATATTATTGAGAGTGGTGTAAAATAAAGCTTCCATGTTAGCAGAATTTCTAGAATAAGAATAGTTTAAGAAAGTACCATTTTAAGTACCATTTTTTTTCTTAACAATACTACACCTAGTCATTTTAATAAGTAAATTTCATTTTTATTTGACTAAATTATATTTTTGATTCCTTCTATTTTATTAGAATTATGAAATTGGTCAATCTATTTTAAATTTAAACAATTTTCATCCTCAGTTTTATATTTATATAGTTTTAGTCTTTCTCTCACATTTTTTCACTTGTAAATTGATGAGATGTTTATTTTTAACTTATATTGTTATCTTCAAATTTCCACAATAAATTTATATATTATGATTTGTCATTTTTAACTTATTTAATAACGAAAAACTTCTTTATTTTTAAGTGTTAATTTGTTTAAATTTAAATTGTAGGGATTGAAACTGTTTAAATTTAAAATAGATTAATCAATTTTTAAAATTAGACAAAATAGAAGACAAAATCTGCAATAGCGCCTTTTTAATTTGTTCATTCAACAATTCATGTATTTGAATTTTATATCGTTTAAATACATCATTTTTTAAATGAAACAAAAAATTACATTTATTTATAATACTAATCAGAGAGTTCATTATTTTTAATAAAATGGCATAACGAGTATTTATTAAATTGTTAAAAAATTTAAATAAATTTGACTATAAATTTAGTATAAAAAATGTTAGTTATAAATAATGATCTAATGCAAATGTTAGCTATAAACGTCACAAAGTTGTGAATTTGAATTTAGATTGAGAAAGAAAAAACATTCATAAGAGTAATGGCAATGAGTCAAATTAGAAAATGTATTATGATGATATTGATAATAATGATGTTTAAAATACAAGTTGAATGCATTACTCAACCTCCAGATTTTAAGTAAGGCTAACTGTTTCTTTGACTGCAGCTTTGTTGCACCTAATTTTAAAGATTGCATTGGACCATGTCTTAATGATTGCAAACATAATCACTATTATAAGTAATGGTATTTTTTTTCTTTTCTCTTAATCATTTATTTACTGCTTTTTAATAGATCACAATGTACACATAAATGTCTATATATAAATATATTTGTATAAAGTTGTTTTTATGTTGCAGGTATTAGTGTTTCAAGTGAATACATGTGGTGCTTGTGGGGCTTATATACATTTCTTAAAGATCGGAGTTATAATAATTAATAAATTGTAAAATGTATTGATAAATATTGACATTTTGTCAAGATTAAATAAATACATTTTAAATTTTAAATCAGAATGTCTATTTTAATTTTTGAAATCAATTTTAGTAAATATTTTTAATATTTTTTGTTTATTTTCTATAATCATTGATTCTATGCAATAACCATTTGTGCTAGACTTTGTGTTAGTAAATGTGTTTCAATCGAGAGGACCGAGGTTGGAATCGTGAATGGAATCACTTTCCTTAAAGTATTTCAAGCACTCCCAAATGTCTTAGAGTTTTGATGCTGGAATACCCAGGATAATTCAGCCTTATCGAGTTTGCGCAAGACCGGCGAAAACTCGAATGCAGCGAAGAATGATCTGGAATTATTCAGAGGATTTTCGGATTGCTTGTGATGTGATTTCTGAATGCGGAACTATCTTTTTATAGGCCATGAAAATATCAGTTTCAGAGGTTGCGACCCTTCATGAAATAATATATTTTCAAAAGTTATGACTGTTGCACTTGTACTGATTCATGCACCATTTGCATGGTTTCAATTCAGCATGATTTCGTGAACAGTTGCCTCCTTTCCGATTCAAAATTCAAATCACGTACACTGAGCAAAATATAACACCCGGCCGAAGGCCGGCCGTCGCCCGCCGGAGCCGCCTCATTAACGCCGCGATCGCTCCGATGCGACGTGCCTAAGTGCTCAAGTGCCGTCTACAAGCCGCCACTAGCGCCTCTACGCCCCCGGACCCGGACCCGGAGTCGGTGTCGCCGGTGGCGACACCGGCGAGTGGTTGTAGGATTGGGACAAGTGGCAATAATGCTTGGGACCACCACATTTGTCAATGTGGCACTTTATCCTCTTTTGTCCTTTTGTTGAGTTAATGTTATTAACTCTTTATAAGGACTTTGAAAATGAGTGAATCTTCCAATGTGGGACTTTATTACATGCATTTATTAGCATTTACTCATTTTCACCATTTTGTCATTTTAGAACACACGTGTAATAATTACACCAAGTAATAATTACAACAATCCCCCACTTGTTCTAATAATGAAAAATCCAATTCCAGAATATAGAAGATAAAAGTGTTAATACACTTAGGTATCTTTCGATTTGAACTTAACCTTAGTAAAGACAACGCAAAGTCTAATCGGAACGTTAGGTAGCTATGCTTTGAACCATTATCCCATGTGATCAGACCGGCATTGCTATACACACACTTTTAAGGTTTTCTTCGCCTACATATCTCGCCTAGCACTATTTATGGCCATGTGCTTTTCCTGTTTTCATGAATTTTTTATGAGAGAAACTCCAACTCTCACTTTGAGACGGCACCATCTCGAAATTCACATAGGTGAAGTTTTATCTCTATATCCTCGATATAGTACTTCATTAAGAGTTTCCTTAAAACTCAACCCTCAATTATGTAATAGTCAACATTATCACGAAATGTTGCACCAACTTCCAAATCAACGACTTGTTGTTACCCATTGAATCTTAGGTTAAGATGTATTAACTTCAGATTGGGTTGCTATCATTGTCGGAACCCTTATTCAAGGAGTTTTAATCTCATACTTTTCGAGGTAGACTTTACTAAATCTCTAGCCAGTGGTTTAGTAAAAGGATCAGCCAAATTATAGCTTGTTTGTATATATGTCAGTGAAACGATCCCATCCTTTATCATTTTTCTCACGAGAGAATGTCTAAGACCTATGTGTCTAGACTTTCCATTGTATACTTCACTGAATGCTCTAGCCAGGGTGGCTTGACTATCACAATGTATCAACACCTTTGAAACATTATCTTTAGCTAATGGAACCTCTAATAAGAGATCCCTCAACCATTCTGCTTCTTGTCCAGCAGACGCAAGAGCCACAAACTCTGATTCCATGGTTGAAAGAGTAATGCATGTTTGTTTCTTGCTCTTCCAAGAAATCGCACCTCTAGCTAATGTGAATATCCACCCAGTTGTAGATTTATAATCTCCAACACTTGATATCCAACTTACGTCAGTATATCCTTCTAGTATGGCAGGAAATTTACCATAATGAAGACCAAGGTTTTTAGTCCTTGACAAATATCCAAAAATCCTTGTTATTGCCTTCCAATGTTCATCATTTGGATTGCTAGTAAATCTACTCATTTTACTAACAGCAAATGCTATGTCTGGTCTAGTACATTGCATTAAGTACATTAGACATCCAATGGCACTTGCATATTCCAATTGTGCCACGGATCTTTCATTGTTCTTTTGAAGTTTGACACTAAGATCAAACGGAGTGGTTACTTCCTTGAAGTTAAGGTGTTTGAACTTTTCCAACATTTTTTCAATATAATGTGTTTCATTAAGTTCATAACCCCCACTATTTCGTCTTACTTTGATCCCTAGTATAGTGTTAACTAATCCAAGATCTTTCATCTTGAATGTGGAAGTTAGAAAACCTTTTGTTTCTAAGATTCCATTCATTTCATTGCTAATAATCAACATGTCATCAACATATAGACATAGAAATATAATAGCATTTCCACACACCTTTGTGTACAAGCATTTGTCACAAGAGTTTGGAATGAACCCATTTGAAAGTATGGCAGTGTCAAATTTTTGGTGCCATTGTTTTGGTGCCTGTTTTAAACCGTATAAAGATTTGACAAGTTTACATACCTTTTGTTCATTTCCATGAAGTGTGTAGCCTTCTGGTTGCTCCATATAGATTTCCTCGTCGAGATCGCCATTTAGGAATGCTGTTTTAACGTCCATTTGATGTACAATAAGGTTGTTCAAGGAGGCTAGTGCAAACAAGATTCTAATCGTTGTAGTTTTTGCTACTGGTGCATATGTATCAAAATAATCGATACCTTCCTTTTGTCTAAATCCTTTTGCAACTAGTCTGGCCTTGTAGGTGTTTAATGTACCATTACTGTGATACTTCTTCCTAAACACCCATTTGCATCCAATGGGTCTTGATTCCTTTCGGAAGATCAACTAGTTCCCAAGTGTGATTTGACATAATTGAATCCATTTCATCTTGGATAGCATCCTTCCAAAAAGAAGCGTCTCTAGAAGTCATTGCTTCTTTATATGTTTTAGGATCATCTTCAATTTGAAGAATAATAGGAATTTTATGAACATCATTCTTATTATTTCCTTCAACTAGATAAACGAAAATAAGTTGAGAATCGATTTCATCTGGTCCTAGACCCTTATTCCTACGTGCCCTTTTGCTTCTTCTTGGTTCGGGTTGTGTTTCAACAATCCGCGTCGAATCATTGTCACAAGATTCTTTGATCGTGGGATTCTCTGGTTCCTTATTCTTTGTGATAAGATTTTCGAAGAATTCCACATCTCTAGATTCGACAATTACATTAGACTCTAAATTTAGAAGTCTATATGCTTTGCTATTTTGTGCATATCCTATGAAAGCACATCTGATCCCTCGAGGACCTAATTTTGTTCTTTTGGGATCCATATTTTTGTAATATGCCACACACCCCCACACTCTAAAATAATCAATATTTGGTGATCTTCCTTTCCATTTTTCATATGGAGAAAGTCTAGTTGTTTTTAATGGAATTCTATTCATTATGTGACATGCGGATAATAATGCTTCACCCCACAAATTAAATGGCAACTCTGAATGCATCAACATAGCATTAATCATTTCTTGATATGTTCTATTTTTTCTTTCGGCCATGCCATTTTGTTGTGGTGTGCGAGGCACAGAATATTCATGTATTATGCCATATTCTTCACAATATGCATCAAATTCTGCCGAGAAGTATTCACCGCCTCTATCACTTCTAAGTACTTTTATTGTAGTACTTAATTGATTTTCGACTTCCGCTTTATATGTTTTGAAAGCATTAAAGGCATCGTCTTTATGCTTTAAGAGGTATACATGTGTGAATCTAGAACAATCATCAATAAATGTTATAAAATAACGATTTCCCCCACGGGTTAACATTCCATTGAATTCACACAAGTCAGAGTGCACAAGATCAAGAACATTTGTTTTTCTTTCAACACTTTTGAAAGGTTTCTTAATCATTTTAGACTTAACACATATTTCGCATTTTCCGAAATCATGAATGTTACATGATATCAATCCAGATTTTATTAGTCTATTCATAGTACTAATACCAATATGTGCTAATCTAGAGTGCCATAATGAAATAGATTCAAGCATATAAGCAGAATTAGAAATTTCATTAATAATATTATCGGTAGTACATAGTTTGATCATTCCCTCAGCGGAATATCCTTTTCCTACAAATATACCATTACGGGTCAATATTAATTTGCCCGATTCATATACAGATTTAATGCCCGGTTTTCCCAACAAGTCCCCACTAACGAGGTTTCTATTCATGTCGGGAACATGAAGAACATTGATAAGAGTGACTTTCTTTCCAGAGGTGAAGTTGAGTTCGACGGATCCTGTTCCAACGACTCTTGATCGGACTTCATTGCCCATTTGCACTTCCTGTCCATCATTGACTTCGGTATAGGTTTTGAATGCCGCTTTATCATAAGACACATGTACAGTTTCACATGTGTCATACCACCATCCTTGGACTTTTCCTTTGATGGCCATAATTTCTCTTACAGTCGCGATTATGTCGTCATTTGCATGAACAGCATTAACCTCAGTTTTGGGCCTGTTGTGCCTGCAATCTCGAGCATAATGTCCGGGTTTGCCACATGCATAGCATCCATTTTTAGTACCCTTTTGTCCGCCAGAGTTTTTGAACCTGTTATGATCTTTCTTTGGACCAAGATGGTTTTTTGTGCCATCATACTTTTTCTTTCCCTTTGCAGCAACAACATTTGCCTTTGCAAATCCAGCGGACTCGGTCTTTTCACGATCCTTCGTTTCTTCCTCGATTCGAAGGTGTTTCTGAAGTTTCTCGAACGAAAGATCCTCGGAACTATGCAGAAATTTCTTTCTGTATCCTTTCCATGAAGGTGGCAATTTTGCTATGATTGCACCGACTTGGAAAGCCTCAGGGACATCAATTTTTACGGCCTTTATTTTATTCACGAGAACCTGTAACTCGTGTACTTGTGCAAGAATAGGCTTCGAATCAAACATTTTAAAGTCAAAGTATTTAGATATTAAGAACTTTTTCGTACCTTCTTCTTCGGCTTTAAATTTGAATTCAAGTGCCTTCCAGATTTCCTTTGCAGATGCGGTATCAGTGTAGAGATCATAGAGACGATCGGATAATGTGTTCAGAATGTGTCCACGGCATAGCAATTCATCTTCCTTACGTTTCTTTCTCTCCTTTTTTATTTCATCGGTGTCATCTGGAGTGGGTTCTGGAATTTCCTCCAAGTCAGGATCCAAGACGTATTGAATTTTCAGAGTAGTCAGGAGAAAAGTCATTTTGTCTTGCCAACGGGTATAGTTTGTTCCATCAAAACGATCCAGTTTCACAAGATCCTGGTTCATGAGTTTGATGCTTGAAACAGAAGCGTCGGTGGCCATGGTTGGATATACTTTAAGATTGTTAGTAAATGTGTTTCAATCGAGAGGACCGAGGTTGGAATCGTGAATGGAATCACTTTCCTTAAAGTATTTCAAGCACTCCCGAATGTCTTAGAGTTTTGATGCAGGAATACCCAGGATAAATCAGCCTTATCGAGTTTGCGCAAGACCGGCGAAAACTCGAATGCAGCGAAGAATGATCTGGAATTATTCAGAGGATTTTTGGATTGCTTGTGATGTGATTTCTGAATGCGGAACTATCTTTTTGTAGGCCATGAAAATATCAGTTTCAGAGGTTGCGACCCTTCATGAAATAATATATTTTCAAAAGTTATGACTGTTGCACTTGAAGTGATTCATGCACCATTTGCATGGTTTCAATTCTGCATGATTTCGTGAACAGTTGCCTCCTTTCCGATTCAAAATTCAAATCACGTACACTGAGCAAAATATAACACCCGGCCGAAGGCCGGCCGTCGCCCGCCAGAGCCGCCTCATTAAGTGCTCAAGTGTCGTCTACAAGCCGCCACTAGCGCCTCCACGCCCCCGGACCCAGAGTCAGAGCCGGAGCCGGTGTCGCCGGTGGCGACACCGGCTAGTGGTTGTAGGATTGGGACAAGTGGCAATAATGCTGGGGACCACCACATTTGTCAATGTGGCACTTTATCCTCTTTTGTCCTTTTGTTGAGTTAATGTTATTAACTCTTTATAAGGACTTTGAAAATGAGTGAATCTTCCAATGTGGGACTTTATTACATGCATTTATTAGCATTTACTCATTTTCACCATTTTGTCATTTTAGAACACACTTGTAATAATTAGACCAAGTAATAATTACAACACTTTAGAGTTATTGGATAGATATTAAGCTCTATAGTAAATTCTTAAATAAATTATTAACTAAATCTTAAGATGTCTAAGTTGATCTTTAGGATTACCATCTAGTAAATCAAAACAAAACAAAAAAATTCGTTTGTTGCTAGATAATGTAATAAATGTGTACCAACCAAAAAAATGCAACATACTATGAACCTTGTGTGATCCCATGTTTGATGAAAATACATAACTTAATTAATTTAATATTAACTATTTAAACATATATTAAAGATTAAACATTTAATTAAATATTTATTCAAAACACGTATTTTAGTCTATTAACATCACCATACAATCGATTGATCTGATTGAAAATTGAGGAAATTGCACAAAATCAAGGGAGCAGTCAATTTCTCCCTCACATTAATCGATTAATTGAACAATAATGTGCAAACAGAAAGTTTCACAAAGTTTCAACAATTGATTGTATCACTTCTAAAATTTCCAAAAAAATCATATAATTAAGGATTCTAAGCCATCTTAGGAGTCTTGCAACTTATATCATGATATGTGGGCGTTAAATTATATCATTAATAGATCATATTTCATGAGAAAGAAAGTGTTTAAATCTAAAACCATGTCTAGGTAGAGATGAACCATTAAGCGGGTTCATGAATAATCTTGTGATGAGTATGTTATAAGTTATTCTATGACTTGAAAGGGTGCAACTATTCAGCGGGACCCCAGCCAGGGGCGCTGTCCCTTGGACTCCGGCAGGGCGCTGCCCCGCACCCCGTCAGGGGCTCCGCCCCTTGGAACCTCATTTCTATTATTCGTATTCAATTGCACGTTTGGCTCTATGAGCGTGCACTCCGCACTACCCCTAACTCGTTTCAAGCTTAACGCATAATTGCATCGGCCTACAGTAAATCACATTACTACCAAAATACATTGATGATATTAAAATCACCAACACATCAATGATCGTGGCCACGCTGTGCTGCACACTCACAGTTTCTCCAAAACATCTTTTGTTTCTAAATTACCAACACTCATGTATTGTCTCGGCAAAGGCACATTGAGCTATTCTTTGTTTCCCACCTTTCTTCTTACAAATGTTGACAAGCCATTTCAGTTCTTCCCTCCACTTTTTTCAATTTTATTATGAGATTAATTAGTATACATTATTAATATGAAAAAAAATAGTATTATGAGTGCATCATCACTAATCAAATGGATTATTTTAATAAAAATTAAAATAAAAGTTAAATAATTTTAATAAATTAACAGTTCAAATTTATTGACGGTCTAAAACTTTTTTATACCCTCGGTGTTTCAATTTAAATGATATTATTGACTTTAACAAGCATTGATTGTTTAAGTAGATATTCAAGGTCAAATATTTAATTTAATACATATTAAGAAAAAAAGAACACACATATATATTTAATTTCATTTTTTTTAATCTCTTTAAATATAAAAGTAAATCTAAACTTTGTTGAATATTTTATGAAATATATAGTAATAAAATAATGAAGATGGATACTTTTATTAAGAGTGGGATAAAATATAGTTTTCAAGTTAGCATAATTTCTAGAATAAGAATAGTTAAAAAAAAAAGACCAATATTTTTTTTTACAATAGTACACATTCTAGTCATTATAATAAGTAAATTTTATTTATATTTAACTAAATTATAATTTTGGTCATCCTATTTTATTTGATTCATGAAATTGACCCTCATATTTTATATTTAAACTATTTTAGTCCATCTATTTTAAATTTAAACAATTTTAGTCTTTCTGTCACATTTTTCATAACAAATCGATGGGATTTTTGTTTTTAACTTATATTTTTATCTATAAATTTCAATAAAAAATTTATATGCGATAGTTTATCATGTTTATCAAGTAATTTATCGTTAAAAAAAATAAAAACATCATTAGTGTGTTTAAGTACAAAAGAATGAGAGAAGAACCATATCTGTTTAAATTTAAAATAGGGATCAAAATTATTTAAATTTAAAATAGGGAAATCAATTTCGTGAATAAATTAAAATAAATGTAATACCCCGTATTAAATTAAATGCTCTAATGTTATTAGCTGACACCGAGGTTTTATTAATTGGAACATTAGAGATACTTTTGGACACTTAAGTTATAAGTGCTAACTTAAGGTTATGTTGCTTATATTCTTTTCCTTTCTATTCCCTTCCTCACAATTGCAACAACACAAGAATATAGAGAGATAAAGTAGAGAGAAGGAAGAGAAGAGGAAGAAAAGAGCTAGTGAAGAGGAAAACATGGATCTTCATCATTTCTTCGCCGAATCGACTCATCTTCGACATCAACGACTCATAATCGAGGTGGGTTCTAGTTAGAAACTTATAGCTTTTGATTATGGATGGAAATCATAAGTTATGCTTTTTTGGGGTTTTCTATAGAAAAACCTAGGTTTTGAATCAAACCATGAATGTTCATGATTTAGTGTTGTATATTCCAAGAGTACCGTGTATAAGTTGTTTCTATGCTTTAGTATGATTCTGGAACAGGTTTAAGTATGGAGATGGTTGGATTAAACCATGGAAAAGCAATAAAACAGATCTGGAATTTCTGATTTCCGCGCGCTTCGCGGCGCGAACGGGGCTACGCGGCGCGAGCTATGCAGGTTTTTAGGGGTTTTGTTCTGTTCTCAGTACGCGGCGCGTACAGGGGTTCGCGGCGCGAACACTGTTGAAATTATGAGGGTTTGCTACTGCCAGAGGGTTCGCGGCGCGACCCAGTTGTTGCGCGGCGCGAACTGAAGCCTTTCTTAGCAATTTTAGTTTATTGAGATAAAACTGTTACGATCATAACTTTTGAACCATAACTCTGTTTTAATCACCGTTCGAAGTGATAGGAAGCTAGAAGCGTGTACTTTCTAGTAGTATAGGTTTTGGGAACAAAGGGAGAATTATTTAATCGAGAATCGGGAATTTGCTTGAGTACTTGGGTTGGTTTTCGTTCGAATTCTTGAGAACGTTATGCTTTTGGTATGATGCTTGTGTACTCTATAATTGTTACTGAGTTCTATTGCAGGTGGATTAGTATACCTTGTTATAAATGTTTATATCAAGAGGGTTGAATAACTTCATTGTTATGTGAATAAAGGATAAGTGAGGAAAACTAGGAATTGTTAGGTTTTGTAGCTTAACAAAGAAAATCTAGGATGAGACATTATATGGACATACGTGTTTTGAATCTTATGAGGAAAGGCTAACAGGCCTAGTGATTTGCGTGAGCGGTCACCAAAGTATGAAAGGCTAACAGGCCTAGTGGTTTGCGGAAGCGATCACCATTGTTGATGTATTAATCGGAACCGTAGTTTTTCTTTATTCTTTATTTTTCCTTTGAATGCTAACAGGCATTCACCGTGCAGAAAGGCACATAATCTTGGCAGGTTTGATTCCCGCTTTTGTGTACGAATGGAACCTACGGGTAGAAACTTGTGATGGTGTACGGGCCATGTGAAGTGACGATTCATGGGGAAAGGCTCATGAGTCCGAATCCATTTCGTATGTCAAGATTTTTCCAAAGGATTCATGACTCGTGCCACCTCCTAGACGTAGAAGGGGACGGGAATATGGGGATGCCTTGGTATTGGTTTCCGATTAATAATCTTGTGTTGAGTTGTTGAACTCTAAGTATGATTCCATATAATGTTAGTGTGAGAACTCAAGGTCTAGTTCCTTATGACTTGAGACTTATAGATTAGAACCTTGTAAAGCCGAGAGGATCCATAGGATAGGGAACTCACTGGGATTTTATATCTCACCCCATTATATATTGATTTCAGGTACTACAGGTTCCGCGAAGGGTAAGGAGAAAGCAATTTGATCCCTTATTCCTTATGTTCTTTTGGTATGGCGAGGCTTCCGTTGTGGAGTTCTTAGAGATCATTGTTTGATCTAGTTCTTAGTACTTTATTTTGAACATCTTGTATGTATTATGCCATTGTGTAGAACTTTTGTATTAGGGCATTAATATGTATAATGTGTTGACTAGGAACTTATTGGTATTTCAGTACCAATTACTTGGATTCATGTATATTTATATGATTTGATGCATGTAATTATATATGGGTGTTACAGTTGGTATCAGAGCAGGTCGTATCCTCGACCTAGCCATGAGATATTATAAGTGTTTCTTTCTGTCCAAGATGTGTTGGGTTCCCATGATTTTTGTTGTGTTATGACTATGGTATTAAGCCTGATCAACTTAATCCCATTTTCATGACCTCCAGGAACATGGTGGACGGACGCAGGACTTGTGGTTGACCCCCACACTCAACCCCCACAAGTGAATCAACCGTATGGCGGTGAGAAATTTCCGTGGCCCCAGTTGATGCAACAGCAGCAGAATCAGTTCATGCTGCAGATGATGCAACAGAGGAATGGCGGTCATATGTTCCAGTGGTTGTACCCGAAGCTGCAGGTGCGACTTATAAGGATTTCATTCGCATGAATCCTCCGGAATTTCATGGCGGATTAGATCCAATTAAGGCACACGAGTGGGTGGCCAATGTGGAAGGAATCTTGGAGATCGTGCATTGTAGTGAAGAGGGCAGGGTGGTGTTGCTTCTCATTCGCTAAAAGGTCCAGCGATGAGATGGTGGAAGAGTGCTTCTGCGTTGATGACTATTCAAGAAGTACCTAAGGAGTGAGTTAATTTCAAGACCACTTTTATGGAGAAATATTTTTTCCTAGTTCCCAGAGAACTAAAGAGTAATTGGAATTCCAACAGTTAAGGCAGGAGAATATGTCGCTGGCTATTTATACTGAGAAGTTTGGAAATTCTGGCTGCTTATTCTAGACAGGCCGGGTATGCTCCTGATGAGAGTTAGAAGGTAGACCAGTTTCTGTTTGGTTTAAGGGCTGAAATTTCGCATAGTGTGTCCTAGAGGGAGTTCACTACCTATACGGAGTTGTTGTGACAATGTTGTGTGGCTGAGACCAGTTTGAAGAAAGTTCAAGCTGAGGAAGATTTAAAGAAGAATCAGAATGAGAGAGGAAGGCCAAGCCAACAGTTCCGGCCTAGGTCACAAGTTTTCTAGGGGAAACAAGTGTAAGGTTCTCGGTCTAGTGCACCTCCGGTGTGTCGTGGTTGTGGTAAGAATCACCTTGGAAGGTGTAACCTTAGAAAGGGCGAAATGTTTTTATTATTGACAAGAAAGGCATGTGGTGCGAAATTGTCCTCAGAATAGGAATCAAATGTAAGGAAGAAGTACTGGTCGAATGTATGCCTTGGATGAGATAGTCGAGACACCGTTGGTGTATGAGAATTGAGTGTTATCTGTGGGTGGTAGGAAATTTCTAGATTGACCTTACTTGTTTACCACTTAAGAAAGTAGATGTTGTTTTGGAATGGATAGGTTTTCTGCTATTTTAGTATTCATTGGGTGTGAAGAGAAGTTAATCATTATTCCATCTGAAGAAGTTACTCCGAAAGATGTTTTAATTACTATACTGGAAGGTACGGTAGGCATGATTAATTCTTGTCTGAGAAAGAGAAGTCTGTTCTGTTGGTTCTTACTAAGGAGACGGGTGACAAGTTAGAGGTTTCACAAATTGCTGTTTTTAGAGTTTTTCCAGATGTCCCTCCGGAAAGGGAAGTGGAATTCTCTATTGACCTGATACCGGGAACGGCTCCTGTATCCGTTTCTCCGTATCGGATGGCACCACTTGAATTAAGAGAATTGAAGGGGCAATTGGAGGAATTGAGGACCAAACATTTTGTGCGACCTAGTGTCTCACCGTGGGGAGCTCCAGTGTTGTTAGTAAAGAAGAAGGATGGTGGGATGAGACTATGTATTGATTACCGTCGGTTGAATAAGGCCACCATCAAGAACAAATACCCTTTGCCTAGGATAAACGACTTGTTAGATCAATTGAAAGGAGCCTGTGTGTTCTCGAAGATTGATTTGCGGTCAGGTTATCACCAAATCCGTGTGAAGAGCTCAGATGTGCCAAAGACTGCATTTAGAACCCGTTATGGTCATTACGAATTCTTGGTGATGCCTTTCGGTGTTACGAATGCTCCAGCTGTTTTCATGGATTATATGAATCGGTTATTTCAGCCTTACTTAGATCAATTTGTGGTAGTCTTTATCGATGACATTCTTATTTATTCTCGTACTCCACAAGAGCACGAAGAACACCTGAGGATTGTTCTGTTGGTACTGCAAGAAAATCAATTGTTTGCTAAGTTAAGCAAGTGTGAGTTTTGGATGACAGAGGTAAGATTTCTTGGTCATGTTATATCTCAAGGAGGTGTGGCAGTGGACCCGACAAAAATTGAAGCGGTAATTAATTGGGAGAGACCGAGCAATGTCTCAGAAGTCCGAAGTTTCTTGGGCTTAGCCGGCTACTACAGAAGATTTATAAAAGGGTTTTCTCAATTGGCTTTACCAATGACTAGACTTACTCGGAAGGAGTGTCCTTATGATTGGGATTCGGGGTGTGAACAAAGTTTCATGGGCTTGAAGGAAAGATTGACGACTGCTCCTGTTTTGATCGTTCCTGACCCAAATAAGTCCTATGAAGTATTTTGCGATGCTTCCAAGAAAGGATTAGGAGGGGTTTTGATGCAGGATGGTCAGGTGGTAGCATACACATCTCGACAGTTAAAGGTTCACGAAGAGAATTATCCAACTCATGATTTAGAATTGGCTGCGGTTGTTTTTACCCTAAAGGTGTGGCGTCATTACTTGTATGGAGTTCATTTTGAAATGTTCAGCGACCACAAGAGTTTAAAGTACCTATTCGACCAGAAGGAGTTGAATATGCGTCAGAGGCGGTGGATGGAATACTTAAAGGATTATGATTTTGACTTGAAGTATCATCCAGGCAAAGCGAATAAAGTGGCGGATGCATTGAGTCGGAAGGTGTTAAAGAGAGCCGAATTGATGGTGTTAGAGTATACATTGTGGAAAGATTTCGAGATTTTTAACCTTCAATTTGTTGGACTGAAAATGGAGTGTTGAGGGAAAACTTGAATGTTAATTCTATTTTGAGGAACGACATTCAACAAGCACAAGTGTTAGATGCTAAGTTACGAGAGGTGTTGGTTCAACCAGGGTTTACTCGAGCTACGTATCGGAGTGTGCAGTATGCCAGCAGGTAAAGATAGAACATCAAAGAACATGTGGATTGTTACGACCACTACAGATTCCAATATGGAAGTGGGATAGTATTTCAATGGATTTTGCGGTTAGTTTACCTCGTACTCAAGGTGGATATGATTCTATTTGGTTGATTGTAGATCGGTTGACGAAATCTGCACATTTCTTAGCCGTGAAGACTACTTACAAGGCAAGTCATCTTGCACGGTTGTTTATTGCAGAGATTGTGAAGTTGCACGGTGTACCCTCTAGTATTGTGTCGGATAGAGATCCAAAGTTTACTTCAAGGTTTCGGAGAGCTTTCCAGCAAGCGATGGGATCTAAATTATGTTGAGCACGTCGAACCACCCTCAGACGGATGGTCAAACGGAACGAACGACAAAAACCTTGAAAGATATGTTAAGAGCTTGTGTGCTTGAAAGTAGAGGAAACTGGAAAGAGCTTTTACCATTGATTGAATTTGCATACAATAATAGTTATCACGCGAGTTTTGGTATGACACCTTATGAAGTATTGTATGAGAGAAAATGCAGAACACCGTTGTGTTGATCAGGAGTTGGTAATGGTAGAGTTTTGGGACCGGAAATTTTTCAGGAGACCACGGACAAGATTAGAATGATTCGTGATAAGGTTAAACGAGCTCAAGATCATCAGAAGAGTTAGGCGGGTAACCGTAAAAGGCCTTTGGAGTTTATAGAAGGTGACCATGTATTCTGGAAGGTTACTCCGAGATTGAGGTTGAAGGGACCGTTTAAGTCGAGAAAGTTAAGTCTGAGATACGTGGGACCGTATGAGATTCTAGAAAGGATTGGTGAAGTAGCTTATCGTTTAGCTTTACCACCTTCTCTATCGGAAATGCATGATGTTTTTCACGTGTCTCAACTTCGGAAGTTTATTCCTGATCCTCTTCAACCAGTGTTACCAGATGCAATAGAGATGGAATCAGATTTGACTTTTGAACCCTTACCGAGCCGCATAGTGGGAGGAGAGACTAAAGGGTTGAGGAACAAGGAAATCTCTCTTGTTAAGGTTCAGTGGAATGTAACTCATCCGGGTGATGCTACTTGGGGACTTAAATTGGTAATGCGGGATGCTTACCCTCACCTTTTTAGGTAATTCTTAAATTCGAGGACGAATTTCTATTTAAGGGGGGGAGGATGTAATACCCCGTATTAAATTAAATGCTCTAATGTTATTAGCTGACACCGAGGTTTTATTAATTGGAACATTAGAGATACTTTTGGACACTTAAGTTATAAGTGCTAACTTAAGGTTATGTTGCTTATATTCTTTTCCTTTCTATTCCCTTCCTCACAATTGCAACAACACAAGAATATAGAGAGATAAAGTAGAGAGAAGGAAGAGAAGAGGAAGAAAAGAGCTAGTGAAGAGGAAAACATGGATCTTCATCATTTCTTCGCCGAATCGACTCATCTTCGACATCAACGACTCATAATCGAGGTGGGTTCTAGTTAGAAACTTATAGCTTTTGATTATGGATGGAAATCATAAGTTATGCTTTTTTGGGGTTTTCTATAGAAAAACCTAGGTTTTGAATCAAACCATGAATGTTCATGATTTAGTGTTGTATATTCCAAGAGTACCGTGTATAAGTTGTTTCTATGCTTTAGTATGATTCTGGAACAGGTTTAAGTATGGAGATGGTTGGATTAAACCATGGAAAAGCAATAAAACAGATCTGGAATTTCTGATTTCCGCGCGCTTCGCGGCGCGAACGGGGCTACGCGGCGCGAGCTATGCAGGTTTTTAGGGGTTTTGTTCTGTTCTCAGTACGCGGCGCGTACAGGGGTTCGCGGCGCGAACACTGTTGAAATTATGAGGGTTTGCTACTGCCAGAGGGTTCGCGGCGCGACCCAGTTGTTGCGCGGCGCGAACTGAAGCCTTTCTTAGCAATTTTAGTTTATTGAGATAAAACTGTTACGATCATAACTTTTGAACCATAACTCTGTTTTAATCACCGTTCGAAGTGATAGGAAGCTAGAAGCGTGTACTTTCTAGTAGTATAGGTTTTGGGAACAAAGGGAGAATTATTTAATCGAGAATCGGGAATTTGCTTGAGTACTTGGGTTGGTTTTCGTTCGAATTCTTGAGAACGTTATGCTTTTGGTATGATGCTTGTGTACTCTATAATTGTTACTGAGTTCTATTGCAGGTGGATTAGTATACCTTGTTATAAATGTTTATATCAAGAGGGTTGAATAACTTCATTGTTATGTGAATAAAGGATAAGTGAGGAAAACTAGGAATTGTTAGGTTTTGTAGCTTAACAAAGAAAATCTAGGATGAGACATTATATGGACATACGTGTTTTGAATCTTATGAGGAAAGGCTAACAGGCCTAGTGATTTGCGTGAGCGGTCACCAAAGTATGAAAGGCTAACAGGCCTAGTGGTTTGCGGAAGCGATCACCATTGTTGATGTATTAATCGGAACCGTAGTTTTTCTTTATTCTTTATTTTTCCTTTGAATGCTAACAGGCATTCACCGTGCAGAAAGGCACATAATCTTGGCAGGTTTGATTCCCGCTTTTGTGTACGAATGGAACCTACGGGTAGAGACTTGTGATGGTGTACGGGCCATGTGAAGTGACGATTCATGGGGAAAGGCTCATGAGTCCGAATCCATTTCGTATGTCAAGATTTTTCCAAAGGATTCATGACTCGTGCCACCTCCTAGACGTAGAAGGGGACGGGAATATGGGGATGCCTTGGTATTGGTTTCCGATTAATAATCTTGTGTTGAGTTGTTGAACTCTAAGTATGATTCCATATAATGTTAGTGTGAGAACTCAAGGTCTAGTTCCTTATGACTTGAGACTTATAGATTAGAACCTTGTAAAGCCGAGAGGATCCATAGGATAGGGAACTCACTGGGATTTTATATCTCACCCCATTATATATTGATTTCAGGTACTACAGGTTCCGCGAAGGGTAAGGAGAAAGCAATTTGATCCCTTATTCCTTATGTTCTTTTGGTATGGCGAGGCTTCCGTTGTGGAGTTCTTAGAGATCATTGTTTGATCTAGTTCTTAGTACTTTATTTTGAACATCTTGTATGTATTATGCCATTGTGTAGAACTTTTGTATTAGGGCATTAATATGTATAATGTGTTGACTAGGAACTTATTGGTATTTCAGTACCAATTACTTGGATTCATGTATATTTATATGATTTGATGCATGTAATTATATATGGGTGTTACAATAAAAGAACCAAAACTATAATTAAACTTTTTTTATATCTAAATTATATATGGACTACATACATCACTTGTTGAATAGAAAAAAATCATATTTATATTAAGAGTTAAGTATGTTTTTTGTCCCTTACGTCAAAAAAATATGTTTTTTGTCTCTATAAATATATCAAATTTCATTTCTAGTCCCTATTAAAAAATGACATATTTTAGTCTCTATACAAATTTTTTGGAGGCAGTTTTAGTCCCTGCTATTTTCTAAAATTCTGAAAATTGTTTAATTACCCTTAAAATTTAAAATTTTTGCATATTTTTTTCATTCGTGTTTAGAATATTATAAAATATTTCTTTACCAAATTATAGAAATTTTCATAATGAGAAGAATTAAATATGAATTTTTTAAATTTTAAAACATAATGATAAAAGTAATGCAAATATCAACTTAGAAATTAAATTTTGAATTTCTTTTTTTTCGAAGAACTTTTTATAACGTTCTAAACATGTCTGTAAAATAATCATTCAAAAATACACATCAATTTATCTGAGGGGACTAAAACTACGTGCATAATAATTTTTGAAGAGTAAAATATGTCATTTTTTAAATAGGTACTAAAAATAAAATTTAAGATATTTATAGGGATCAAAACAAATTTAACTCTTGTATTTATTTATAATAGTGATAAGAAACTTTATAGATTTTTAATAAAATGACATAACAATTATTTATTGAATAATTAAAGTTATTAAATAAATTTAATAAAAAAAAGAAAATGTTAGCTATAAATAATGGTCTAAGAGAAAAAATATTCATAAAAGTAATGGAAATGAGTCAAATTAGAAAATGTATGGTGATGATGTTTATATTAATGATGTTTACAATACAAGTCGAATGCATTACTCAACCTCCAGATTTTAAGTCCAACAAGCACTCAGTATATATATGTCAAATTTGGTGTTCTTTTAAGTGCGACTTCAAATTTCGCCATTTTACAGAATGCATGGGAAAATGTGTTAATGATTGCAAACATAAACACTAGTATTATGAAGCTTCACATAAGTAATGGTATTCTTTTTTTTTTTCTTTTCTCTTCATCATTTATTTAATTTTTTTAACATATCACAATGTATACATAAATGTCTATCTATATAAATATATTTGTATGAAGTTATTTTTATGTTGCAGGTACTAGTGTTTCAAGTGAATACATGTTGTGCTTGTGGGGCTTATATCCATTTCTTAAAGATTGAAAAGTTACAATAATTAATAAATCACTCATATGTTTTATGTGATACTATTCAATAAAATGTATTGATAAATATTGACAATTGTCAAAATTAAATAAACATATATTTTAAATCACGATGTCTATCTTTTATTTTTGAAACCAACTTTCGCATGTATTTTTAATATTTTGTTTATTTTCTATGATCATTGATTCTATACAAAAACCATTTGTGCTAGACTTTGAGTTATTGGATAGATATTAAACTCTATAGTAACATTCTTAAATTAATTTACTTAATATAAACCTAAATCTAAATTTTAGGTTATCACAATGACAATTATAAATAAAACTCTAACTTTAATTGACGTGACATTCTTATAACAACTTTCACCGATTCAAATTCTATTTTTTTTCATTTTTAAAAATAAAATTTTAATTTTTTTCTCTATAATTAACTGTCTTATAAATTTGATTCTAAGTAACAAATTTATAAAATTAAATTTTATATAAATATAAAAATGTTTCATGTCATATCAAAAAATTATATAAAAAGACGTACTGAAATACTGAAAGAATTTTTTTTCAGTTAACTCATTTAAAATTTAAAAAACTCTTAAAAATAATTTGAATTGTTTAACAAATTAATGAAATAGAAACGCATAAAAATAAATTTTTTAACTCAAATAATTTTTACCTATAAAAAGTAATTGGTAAATAATTTTCAACTTCATTTCAACCTCAAGACAACCTATTTTCTAGAAATCGAGCTCTCTCATTTCTCAATCACCTTCAAAACTGTAAACATGAAAGTTGTATAATTTTCCCCACGAATCCAACCATATATCAATTTATTTTACCTATATCTCATGAATTTCTCAAAAAATTATATGAACCTTAAAACTTCAAAATAAAATTAAATGATGCATAGCAACAATATGACAACTAACAGAGGGTTTTTGATCCTAACATGATTCTAAACAAGAAAGAATCAAGCTTTTCCAGAATTGATGCACAAATGATAGAGTTTGAGTTTGAAAACATACCTCTTGCAGTACAGATCGAAAGTTGGATTAGAGGACTTCTAGAAGTGGTTTGAGGATTTGGATAACTTCCTGGGACCTTGATGATGCTAACTGAATGATCAACTTGTTTTGAAATGCCAAAAACATCTACTCGAATCAAGTTGCAAAGCTTGAAGTTGAAAATGGAGGATGAAGATATGGGTGCTACATATGCAATGTGATGGACCAAACAAATTCTATATGATATATATGAAGTGTTTGAATGGTTAATTTGACACAAAATTTGGTTGGAACTCAAAAATCACAAGTTTATGCAAAGTGAAATTTGAAGCTTTCAAGTGAGGTAGTGAATTTGGAATTCTCTGCGTGTTTGGATTCAGAAGCAAGGGCTTCTATTAATAGGCACAATTTGTGGTTTGTGGAGGAAAAAATATGAGCAAAAAGGTGTACCAAGTTTAAATTGTGTTGACTTGCTTCTTTGTGAAGAAAGCTTGAAGTTATGGTTCCCATAGACTTAGGCAAGCTTTCATCAGACATTAGGGAGGTTTCTGCATCTTTGATGGTTGCTTGTTGGTTTGTGATGTTCCAAAGTCAGAAGCAACAAGGGATGAGCTCAAGACTTAAAGTTGGTGATTAAAGCACCTTTTTAAAGATGGAAGTCATGACTTTAGTGCAAATATGGCATGATTCTTTGGTTAATGGCCAAAACACTTGGACAATGCATCAAATCCTTTTGTAAACTTTTGATTAAGGAAGGATTTACAAGTTATAGGATCTGTAATCAAGTATTTGGTAGGTTTGAATGCTAAGGCTTCAAGATTTCTTCATGGA
The DNA here is from genome assembly GCF_029867415.1 of Vicia villosa. Lineage (NCBI taxonomy): Eukaryota > Viridiplantae > Streptophyta > Magnoliopsida > Fabales > Fabaceae > Vicia > Vicia villosa. The sequence continues at coordinate 125,362 of NW_026705214.1, read as the reverse complement.
GAATGAACTCTAACTCAAGAATGGAACCTCAACTTCATCCCTTTGAAACTTGCAGCTCAAGTATGTTATGAATGAGTTCTTGTACTTTTTGGAAAGTCAACAATATCCTCTATAACTTTGGTGTTTGGTGTTTTCTCAAATTCACCAGGTATCTTGACTGAAATTTGCCTCAAAGCTAGGTACTTTTTGGAAATAATTTTGCCTTAAAATTTTTCTAAGTTTTGGAAAAAATGACACCAACTTCAAGGTTTCATAACTCAAAATCCTTGCATTTTTTGGGAGTTCCTCCTCAAAGACAAAGTTGTAGTATATAACTTGTTTTTCATTTTGGCCTTTGGAGCACAAAAAATGATTGCTTAATGAAGAAGTTACAAGATTTCAAAGTTGAGCACTTAACCATGTAAAATCTTCATAACTTGGAATAAGGTCAAAACCCTAATTGTGCAACAGATGAATTTGAAAATTATTGATCTTGAATTGAACCACACTTGGGCTTGAAGATCAGTGAGGGAAATCATTTGAGCATATAAGAAGCTTGAATCACTCTTGTGAGCTTCAAAACCCTAATTGCTTGAGCTCCTTGACCAATACCTACCTTGTGAAATAAGCAACAAGCAAACATATCTTTTTTGTATATTTTTTGGTTAGCAAATGATGCATTAATGATTCTATATGAAATGAATGATGATAATGATGGTAACACAGTTTTAGATTCAATGCAAATGAGGTGGGATCTTAGGGTAAAAAATTGGGGTATGACACGATTCAATCTCTAGATTAGTTTAGAGAGGAAATTAGTGAGTGGTTAGTTTCAAATCATAGGGAAATTACTTTTGTGAAAAATGAGAACTACAATGTGAGGGTAGAATGCCAGACTAAATATGGTTTTTAATGCTATGCTCTAAGGCGGTCCATAAGCACACTTATGCCATTAAGACTATAAAATACAACCACGCATGTGCTAGGGTTTTGGATAATAGATCTGCAAATTTAAGGTGGGTGGCCAAGGAAGGTGTGAAGAAAATACAAACCTCTGAGACACTTAGGTTAGTCAGTTTCAAATGTTATTACTTTTTGTTCATACTTCTCATGATGTTTTCATATTTGTCATTATCAAACGTTAGTTGTCTTAAAGTTGTGTCATTTTCATAATTATTATAGGGTTTGGTCGCAGTATTTGAAGATATGTTTGAAAGAATAGAGCATAGATTTTGTCTGAGACATTTGTATGCAAACTTCAAGAAATTTTTTGGAGGTGGATCATTAATAAGAGATCTCATGATGGGAGCAGCTAAGGCAACTTACTATCAAGGATGGATGCATAAAAATGAATGATTGGAAGAAAATAGATCTAAAGGCTTGGAGTGACTATGGGAGTACCTCTAAAATGTTGGTGTAAGCATGCATTTAGTTTTTACCCTAAATGAGATGTATTGATGAACAATATTGCTGAGTCTTTTAATGCCATCATTTTAGTAGCTAGGGATAAACCTATACTGACAATGTGTGAATGGATTAGAAAATACTTGATGAATAGGTGCAATACTTCTGCCAAGAAACTTGAAAAGTGGCCACACAAGGTTCTGCTAATTCCTAGAAAGATATTAGATATTAAGATGGCTATGAGTGGTCATTGGTTGCCAACTTGGGCTATGGATGAAAAATGTCTGGTAACTCATTCTTCAAACAAACATGAATTCATAGTTAACCTTGCCAAAATGTCTCGCACATGTAATTTTTGGGAGTTAGTTGGTATTCTTTGTAGGCATGCTGTTGCAGCATTAGAATTTAGGCAACATAATCCATAAATGTTTGTTGATGAATGTTACTCTAGGGAAAAATATGCCCTTTGTTATGGATTTGCTGTGAGTCCTATTAATGGGCAAGAAATATGGCCTGAAGTTGAAGGTGAAGAGCTTCTACCTCCTAGGTAGGAAAAAGGTCCTGGCCAACCAAGAAAATTAAGAATTAGGGAGTCTGGTGAGAATGGTGTTAGAAGATAATTTCTTGGTGTATCTTATAGGTGTACTAAGTCTGATAAGCTTGGACACAATGTTCAGTCATGTTAGAGCAAGAAACAAGATCTAAATGCCTTGAAAAGAAAGATATTGTTATTTGTGTGTTCAATATTGTTGTTTGTTCAGAAAGTTATTGTTGTTAGTTCAGAAAGGTATTGTCTCTACTTGCTGATATTGCATGTCATTTGGATTATTGTTTGTAGAAAAATGTGAAGTCTGGTGTAGGTACAAGTGCAACCATTGGAGTGAATGCTAATTAAGTAAATAAATCAAGTGATGCAAGTCATTATGATGGTTTTGCCTAACAAAACCAAATAACTAATACAGGTTAGCATGATGCAGGTCAACATGAGGCAGATCAACATGATGCATGTCAACATAATTCAGGTCAACATGATGCAGTCACACCAGATTCATGATTGTTTAGGGATATTTCGGATGATAAGATGTCAACCATATCTAACATCAACACATTAAGTCTAACTATGCAAACAACAATTAGCATCAGGTCGCCAAGTACCAAAAGAAAAGGCAAGGCTAAAGTCAAACAACAAGTTAGACCAATGAAAAAGAGGTCAAGCGAGAGAATTAAACTGAAATTCTTTCAAAAACTAATCATAGGGCCTGGCTCAAACCCAAACGAACCAATGTATTTGTATGAAGAAGAAAAATGTATTTTGACACAAGAAGGCAATGAGTATCAAAATTCAAATAAGGCTACAAAGAAGGATACAAATAGATCTCCAAAGAAAAAATAAAAGAAGTAGTGCACACTATGTTATGACCTTTTCTAATCAATTTATATCTTAATATAATGTCTGTAATGCATACTTTGTGTGACATTTTGTAATGACTTAGGCACACCTAGTGTGCCATTTTGTAATGACTCTAATGCACATTATTAGTGCCATTTTGTAATGACTAATGCACACTTTTGGTGCCATTTTGTCATCATCTTATGAACTAAGCATATCAAAATCTTATATCACAGTCATTGATTAACTAAAAAGTTAAACATTTCATTAATACAAAGCAATTTTACAATCAGTTTCATAATCAACAACATGATGAAAATACATCAGACTGCATAAGTTGGAAATACATCAAACTACAAAAAATTACAACAATATGAAAATGACAAGAGTTCACACTACATAACTTCCAAATACATCAAACTAAATAAAATTACATTAACGTGTACAACATTGAAAAATCAACCAAGAGACCACAAGTGTCATCTTCAGATTGAAAGTTATCTTCCTCTGAACTTCAACCTTCATGTTTGCTTTTTCTAACTTCTTTAATGTGGTTTCTAATTTCACATCTACCAACTCACACTTTTGGAAACATGCTTGAATATTACAATTCCCTTTCATAGAGTCTCCAATTTCACCATCCCACAAAAAAAGGCCACAACTATTCCCATTCTACAAACACAAACAACATTTACACAGATGTTAACATCTTAGACATCACTTTTGATTTTAAACAACATTTATAAAAACAAGATTCTTACCCCTTTGTCGCAACATTTACAGAATTTCCTATTACGGTTTTGAGTTGTGTTGGAGACCCAAATCTTCATTGCACGATTGCTTCCACACCAGGGTAAACTTAAAAATCCAACGGAAGGTGTGCTGCTACTTCCAATTGAGTTACTTCCAACCATGTTACAATACACGAAAAATCTTACTAGGCAGAAGAAGAAGAGGAAGAAGAAGAACGAATTAAGAAGGATAGAAGACTAAGAACAGAAACGCAGAGAGAAGGATAGAAGAATAAGAACAAAAAAAACCTAGGTTGAAGATGAAGAAGAACACATCAAAGGAACATTTCTTTTCTGATTTAAATTTTAAATTTTAATATCACGTGGCATTATTTAATCCAGTCTGCCAGCAATAAATTGCCACCTAGAAAGGTTCATGTACACAGTGAGCGCAATAGTAATAATAGGTGTTAGACGATAGGGATAGTCTAGAGGGGGGTGAATAGACCACCTTTTCTGACTTTAGAGAAATTTAGCTTTTGAAACGTGATTCCCCGGATTCAAACTTATCGTCTTGAACGATCAAGTTATCGGGGACCGAATATGTGCAATAACCGAAACGGATGAAAATGGTGAATTTTAATTACTCGCTTCAACGAAATTATCAATTGGCTAGCATACACAGTTAAATGAGTCTTACTCGCAATGAACTGTTTAACTCAAATTGACCAAAAATTGAATGTGTAATTTTATCAAACACTTGGTGAGCGATTTTCACCAAGCTTCAATTTTTGCTCAACTATGAGTTTTTACCGAAAACGAATATAGAAAAGATAAAACTAAAGAAGATAAAGAACACAATATTTGTTTAGGCAGTTCCTCTATCGTTCTCACAGGAGCACGTCTGCCCCTAATTTCATATGAAATTAAGAAAGTTTTATTTGATTGCAAAATGTTTAACAAGGAAAGAGTTTACCAATCACCAACTACACACATGCAGTAAAATTGAATACAATTCTTTCCTTCCCTTGATTCAAGTAGAACCAAGTCAATGTCAATGATCTTCACCGATCAAGACCCCGATCCTTCCTTTTCAATCCTCCGGTTGTAGCAAATTTGATGAGCGAATCTACAATCCCTCAAATCCTTATGCTCGGCTGAATTGAATCCAAAGCGAAGCGATCGTCAAAAACCTTCAAATCAAACCCTTGATGTAGAAGGAAAAACCCTAAGGTTTTATACAAAAAACACCCTCAACAATCTTCACTCGAACAAGACAATAGTCTACCGTCGAACCTTATCAACGCACGTTCCTTACTTTGATCGAAAAGGATTATTATGTGTGATTTTCGATCAATAAGCGAAAGGTTGAAGATGAGAAGAAGCTTGAGTATATATTTCACGTTTCTTGTTGCTTTGCTTGAGAATGATCAAAGACAATATATACCACACCCTTTTCATTGGCCACTTAAAATCAGCAAAAAACCAGTAATTTTAGCGATAGGTCGACCTGTCCATCTGTGTAGGTCGACCTAGTGCAATTCGGCACTTGTTTTTGAAGCAAACGTGACACATGCGTCGACCTGTAGGGTCGGCGTGCGCATACCCGAGATTTCCCCATAGTTCCATGCGTCGACCTGTAGGGTCGGCGTGCGCATTCCCGAGATTTCCTCAAAGTTCCATGCGTCGACCTGAACAGGCAATGCGTCGATGCATTCTGCCTCAACATAGAAATTTTCTTAAGTCAACCAATAGGTTGACCTGTAGCATTAGTGCGTCGACCTGTTGACTGAATTTTGCCAAAAATGCCTTTCCTTAATGCATCCACTTGATTCCTTTGTTTCCATATTAATTTGGTCGAGTTCACAATGTTTTGACATCATGAAAATACACATTTGCCCTCACATACTCCCCCTTTTTGATGATGGCAAAACTTATGAATTTTGTCGAGTGCACTAAGCAAATTCTCCCCCTGTCACAATGCCTTTTCATTTTTGCTTGCTCCCCTATCTTGGTGCACATATTTGCTGCAATGTTTGGGCTAATAATCCAACACCTTCTCCCCCTTTGACAACATCAAAAAGAGACAAGCATTGTTGTACATATATGGTGGGTATAATATCATTCAATGTTGATCATACACAAACCCTTTTGCAATCATAGTCGAATAGTAATCATTCACATAAAACGATACTAAAGACAATATAAAAAGCAACAATAACATAAATACCAAACAAACCATGAGCACATAGCTCAATGTATCAATCTTACACAAATACACAGTAGAGGCAAGAATTGTTCAGACAATAAAATAAAATAAAGTACACAAAACATATAAATTGTTCATAGATTATGCTAATGATTCATGCATGAAAAAAAACTCTAGGAATCATCATTATCATCTCTCTCTTGAGCAGGAGGTGGAGGTTGAGTAACATGAACTTGAGGAAACAGATAGTGTTGCATGAAGGCGTTTGTGAAGGAGGTGAGCTGGTTGCTTTGCAAATAAATCATACCATAAAGCGTGTTGTACCTTTGCTCTTGAATGGTTGAGTAAGCTGTAAATTGTTCACCTTGCTCAGTGACACGGGTGGTCAAAGTAGTAAGGCGCTCATTCATTAAGTTTTGATTCTCAATTTGTTGAAGGCGCATAGCCTCAAGCAAATTTGCAACATTGGAGCTTTCATTACCAGCACCCACATCGTCATCTTCATCTTCACCTTCATTCTCTTCGCCTTCTTCAACATCCATATCATCCTCATCATCACTGTTTCCTCTGTTTAGGTCAGCATTATTTCTCCTTAACACAGCTCGGTAGGATCCTGAGGTATGATTGTAGAAGAATCCCATCATGTTCAGAGTTTTCTTGGTGAACTCTTGGTCAATTGGAATGGTCACCATGGGAAGATGTTGAATCCTAATATTTGCCTTGTTCAGCACCCATTGGATGAAGGAGGCATAGCAATGTGCGGTGCCTCTACCGGATTCTTTCAACTCGAACATCCTCTTTGCGAAGAAATGAAGCCAATTCACTTGAATTCTTCTCTTGATCAGCCAAACCAAATATACCTATTGTTGATCAACACGAGAGTATCCACCTTGCTTAGGTCAGATAATTCGTGCCACAATCCACTGCAAAATTCTATCAACTATTTTCAACAATCCAGTAGTGGCAGTTCTTGGAAACAAATTGCTCCGAACAACATGATCAGCATGGGGGCGCCTTAACATGTTGTTCAAGGCAACATTGTAGTCATATTGAGCCATCACATTTGTATCAGTCACAGTTACCGCATCATCACTTAGCGGAAATAAACCGACATGCTTCCAGGTATTGTCAGTAATAGCATATGTAGTAGTGCCCATCTGAAAATTAAACGAACTACCACTGAATGTTCCTTCCATTCCATTATAGAAAATCCGAACCAATTCTTTATTATAGTCATGACTCAATTCCAGAAATGTACCCCAATTTTTGAACAACCAGCAAATCATTTATCTCTTGCAGATGTAATCTACGTAGGGTGCCACTAAACAACATGAATTGCTTAATAATCTTCCTCTTGCAAAACTTAGAAGAGTAGGATTCAACTAGTTCATCAGGTACAAGAGAAAGAGCAGTTACCGGTTCAGGTTGTTGAGAAGAGGATTCTCCCTTGTGAGCTCTCTTCCTTGAAGACTTGTGTGATGCCATGGATGAAGGATTGAGAGGATTTTGAGAGAAATTTGAGTTGGGAAATGAGGGTTTGCAGAGGAGAGGTCGACGACACAAGAGAGAAAGAGGAGGAAATGATTTTTCCCTTCAGCCTTTTAATTTAACCTATTTTGGAAAATCTGCGACCCATGCGTCGACCTATGTAGGTCATGCATCGACGCATTTGCTTTAAAAATTAAAAAAAAATTCTTTCAATAGGTCGAATCATGGAAATAGTAGGTCGACCTATTTTTGGCATTTTTCCAAAATTTGTTAAATTTAATGTATGTATGCATGAGACTACCAAAAAATGCATAACACATACACAACTATGAACAAGTAGCAAGTTTACCATATTGATGCATTATTTTAAGAAGAGTCTAAGATTGAAACGATATTACCTTTACACATGGGAGATAGAGAATTATGCCCTCACATATCTTGATTACACACTTCAACACATTTATGAGAGCATAGATAATAATAATAAATAGAGCACATGCAACTACTCATAGTTGCAACCTATCCGATATATCAAGGACACCAAGTTCCCTACGAATGTGAAAGAAGGGCTCGGTAGCTAGTGGTTTTGTAAAGATATCGGCAAGTTGATTTTTGCTATCAACATGCTCAAACACAACATCACCTTTCTCCACATGGTCTCTAAGAAAATGGTGTCAGATTTCTATGTGTTTAGTGCGAGAGTACAAGACCAGATTTTTGGTTAAATTTATAGCACTTGTGTTATCACAAAAGATGGGAATATGATCAAGCTTGACATTGAAGTCAAGTAATTGTTGCTTGAGCCATAAGATTTGAGCACAACAATTACCGGCCGCCACATATTCCGCCTCGGCGGTTGACAAAGCAACGAAAACCTGTTTCTTGCTATGCCAACTCACTAAGGAGTTTGAAAAGAAATGACATGTACCACTAGTGCTTTTCTTATCCAATTTGCAACCGGCAAAGTCGGAATTGGAGTACCCAACCAATGAACAATCACTGCCTTTGGAGAACCATAAGCCATACTTAGTTGTACCAACAAGATACCTAAGTATTCGCTTAACGGCTTTTAAGTGAGACTCCTTAGGACATGATTGGTATCTTGCACACATGCAAACACTAAACATAATATCGGGACGAGAAGCGGTAAGGTAAAGTAGGGAACCGATCATGCCTCTATACCTTTTTACATCAACCGACTTACCATGTTCATCCCGATCAAGATTGACCGCGGTAGGCATTGGGGTGTCAATGGCCTTTGACTTTTCCATGTCAAAGCGTTTGATAAGCTCTTGACAATACTTAGTTTGACTAAAAAATGTGCCTTCCTTTAGTTGCTTTATTTGGAGTCCAAGAAAGTAGTTTAGTTCACCCATCATGCTCATCTCAGATTCTCCCTGCATAAGCTTAGAAAACTCCTTGCCAAGAGTCATGTTAGTAGACCCAAAAATAATATCATCAACATACACTTGAACCAATATAGAATGCTTTTCATGTCTTTTAATGAATAGAGTGGTATCTACCTTCCCTTTTGAGAAACCTTGATTGATCAAAAAATTACTAAGCCGCTCGTACCAAGCTCTTGAAGCTTGTTTAATACCGTACAAAGCACGCTTGAGTTTATAAACATGGTCGGGATAATCAACGTTTTCAAAATCGGGAGGTTGAGATACATAAACTTCTTCATTAATAAACCCATTTAGAAAAGCGCTTCGAGTCGGGCGACCGGAGCATAAGTCTCCTCATAATCAAACCTTTCCTCTTGGTTATATCCTTGAGCAACAAGACGGGCCTTGTTGCGAGTAATAATCAAGGTTGTTAAAATCTCGATTTAAAACTTAAACTCTATTGATTTCACGTTTCTAGGTCAGCATTTTGCGTTAAATCGCAGGTAAATTTTTTTTATGTAAAATCATATTCTAGAACGATTTTACGTGATTTAAATCTTTCTAAAATCGGTGAAATCGTGTAAAATCATGTAAAATCGTTGGATTTTACCCTTTGATCTGATTTTACTTTCTTTTTTTGTCAAAGTTAAAAATCATATGTTATATTTTGGCCCATAAATTTTCTCTATGGACTTTTAATTTTATTCACATTCATATCTTGGTTATAATACTAAAGAATTTTTAATATTTGGAGATGGATTTAATCATGTCGAATATGAATGTTTTAATTAATGAAGGTGATGTTGTAGAAGCATTGAACTTTTGATTAAGTTGAAGAAGAAGATGAAAAGATTTGTTTTTTTGAACTTGAAAAACTTATGAAACTATTGTTTTTTTATAATCTTTTGGATGTTACATTATATGATTTGGTGGACAATTTATGTAGTTTGATACATGTTTGTGAATGTTACACTTTATTATGATGATATAGTATATTTTTGTTTTATAATTAAGTTAAAATTTTAAATAATTAATGCATTTAGAATATTATATTAGTATATATATATGTCGTATATATAAATTTAATATAATATTAATATGAGGTAAACTCCATGATTTTACGTTTCGATTTTACGTTTCGATTTTACCTAGGTAAAACGAGTTAAGGTAAAAACTCGATTCTGACAACCTTGGTAATAATCCCATTTTCGTCTAGTTTGTTCCTAAACACCCATTTAATGCCAATTACTCGATGGTTTCGCGGAGGAGGGACAAGGTCCCAAACCTCATTTCTCTTAAATTGGTTAAGCTCTTCTTGCATAGCTAAATACCAATGCTCATCGACTAATGCATCTTTGGAGTTTTCAGGCTCAATTTGAGAGACGAAGGAATAATAAAAACAAAAGTTACTTATCCTTGACCGTGTTGTTACCCCTTTTGATATGTCTCCTAGAATGTTCTCCATAGGATGGTCCTTAGAAGATTTCCATTCAAGGGGAAGATCACTTTTATCACTTGGTTGATCTTCCACTTTCTCTTCAGGTGCTTGATCCTCTTTAATATTCTCGGGTGAGATAATATATATATATATATATATATATATATATATATATATATATATATATATATATATATATATATATATATGGTATGTTAAAATACACCCAATTATTTTTATGAAAGTGTCTTTTAGCAACATGCACCTTAAGGTGTATTTAACTATTTTTTAGTTAATGCTTGCTAAAATAGACCTTCATAAAAATAAGCGCTGATAATGACATTTTTATGTGAGAACATGAGAATGATTCTGAACTATTAGATTTTAAAATAAATGATTAAGATTATGTGTTATTCTTTTTTTCTCTCTCACTATTATTAAAATAAATGATGGAGGAGAAAAAAAAAGAATGTCACATAATCTCAATAATTTATTTTAAAATCTAATGGTTCAGATTCATTCTCATGTTCTCACATAAAAATGTTATTCTCATATGACACGTCATATATATATATATATATATATATATATATATATATATATATATATATATATATATATATATATATATATATATGACGTATCACATGAGAACTTTAGTTATTATGAGAACTGAGAACTTTTATTAATAACCATACAATTTTAAATCACTGCTCAGATTTGCATTCATGTGATATGTATTTAAACTAGAATTTATTTATTAATTATTGTCTCTTAAAATTTAAGTAAAATTTGAGACATTGATATTAAATCTTATGATTATTATTACAAGTTCTTATTTGATACGTCCTCATATATATATTCTTACTCTAGGAGTAAGTTATTAACACTTACTGCAAATCTGAATCATTGATTCTTCTCAATCTAATGGTTAAAAATAATAAGTACTAGTTTTTGCTTTCCACATTTAATTACTTATTATTTGTAATTATTAGATTGAGAAGAATCAATGATCCAGATTTAGAGTAAGTGTTCTTAACTTACTCTTGGAGTAAAAATATCCCCATATATATATATATATATATATATATATATATATATATATATATATATATATATATATATATATATATATATATATATATATATTATTTGATTGTCATCTATTTAAATAAATATGCTATGTCAATTTAATTCAACAAAATCAATTACGTTAAATTACACAACACCATTAAAAAAGACAATGAAGGGTATTCTTCTTTAAAAAGAGAAAAAAATATAAAATATAAAATATAAAATTTTAATCTTTTTAAATATAATTACAAATCTAAACTTTGTTGAATATTTTCTGAAATAGATAGTGATAAAATAATGAAGATAATTTTATTAAGATAGTGGGATAAAATAAAGTTTCCAAGTTAGCAGAATTTCTAAAATAAGAATAAGTAAAAAAAAAAGACCGACTTTTTTTTTACAATATTAAACATTCTAGTCATTATAATAAATAAATTTCAGATAGATGATAATTTTAATCTTTCTATTTTGTTTGATTCACAAAATTGGTCCTCATAATTTAAATTTAAACAGTTTTAGTCTTTTTAATTTAAATTTAAATAATTTTAATCTTTCTCTCATATTTTTTTATAACAAATTGATAAGAATTTTATTTTTAACTTATATTTTAATCAATAAGTTTTCAATAATAAATTTAAATATAATAATAAAAAATGAAAACATCGTTAATTTTAAATGTAAAAATATGAGAGAGAAAGAAAAACTATTTAAATTTAAAATAGTTAGGTACCAAAACAATTTAAATTTTAAATAGAAGAATCAATTTCGTAAATTAGTTAAAATTAAAAAAACAAAATTATAAATAAATCTTTTTAATTTAATCATTCAATAATAATATATCTGATGGGTTTACATACATCACTTAAACAAAAAAATTATATTTATCTATAATAGTGATGAGAGAGTTTATAGATTTTTAATAAAATGAGATAACAATTATTTATCGGATAATCAAAGTTCCTACGGATTTTTAATAAAAATTATATTTTCTTGTGAAATTTCCTACGGATTTTGATTTTAGGGACTAAAACGAACGCGAAACTGAAATATAAGGACTAAAACCCAAAAAAATAACTTACAGGAACGAAAATAAAAAACACGCTAATTTACATGGACGAAAAGTGTATTTAAGCCTAATAATAATGATGTTTACAATACAAGTTGAATGCATTACTCAACCTCCAGATTTTAAGTCCAGCAAGCGCTCAGGACATTTATGTCAGATTAAGTGTTTCTTTAAGTGCAGCTTTTCATTTGTTTATTCCGTGTATGCAGAATGCATGGATAAATGTGTTAATGATTGCAAACATAAATAATGGTATTCTTTTTTCTCTTTTCTCTTCATCATTTATTTAGCTTTTTTGTTTAACATATCACAATGTATATTTATAAAGTTGTTTTTTATGTTGCAGGTACTATTACTATTGTTTCAAGTGAATACATGTTGTGCTTCTGGGGCTTATATCCATTTCTTAAAGATTGAAAAGTTACAATAATTAATAAATCACTCATGTGTTTTATGTGATACTATTCAATAAAATGTATTGATAAATATTGACATTTGTCAAAAATAAATAAATATATTTTAAATCAAGATGTCTATTTATTATTTTTTAAACCAATTTTTGCATGTATTTTTATATTTTTGCCTATTTTCTATGATCATTGCTTCTATGCAAACACCATTGTGGCTAGACTCCTAGTTATTGAATAGATATTGAACTCTATAGTAATAATATTGTAACATCTTTATTTTTATTATATAAAATGGAAAAGTGTATGCAATAACCTTAGATTAGCTATAATCTCGTCCAATAAGCAATGTATACATTAATTAATTATTTTATCAGTCCATATAGTAAAAACTATTTCAATTTTATTTTTTATTACTAAAAATAATAATTTAATATTTATTTGTTTTAATATTTATTATTAAATATTAAAATATTGTCAAAATCACATTAATTAGAAAATAAGTATATTTTAAAAATTAATTTTATAAAAAATTATTTAAAATAATTTTTGACTTTTTAATATAAAAACTCTGTAAACAAATATCTAAACTCACATTTATAAAAAAAATTCTGTAAACAAATTTTTTATTTAAGTATTTTTCATTAAAAATTGAAATAAATATTTCTAACAAATAAAACCCTTGATTTTAATATCATAAAATAATCAAAGCGATGGTTCGAGGACAAGGCAGGCCGAAGAAGAAGGTGGTTTTATCGTCGATCCACCCATGATCAAACGTCAAAACACCATATAACCATGAATATGATAGGGGAAGAACATCTGTATAAGGTAAGCATAGAAGAGGAACTTAATTATTTCGCAAACCATAGAGGAAAATCCAGGCCCAATTTTGAATAACAATGAGGAAGAATCGAAGGGCTAAGAAGGGAAAAGGCTCTGAGTGGATATCATTAGTGGCAATCGCTCTCCATTTAATGTCATGGTTTATGTGGAATCGATATTCTTTTATTCGCTACACAGTTCGCTACAGCGAATGAAAGTTCGCTGCAGCGAACTCTGCAAAATCAGCAAAATGCAGAAACGCATTTGGGGTCCCCAAGCCCCAAATTTCTACATGCAACCATTGATAATCACATAACAAGCTATAATAAACATATATATACTCATTATTACCAGAATGGAGGGTTAAATATGCATTTGTAGGATCATTGAAGCATTTACTCTCAAAAACCCTTAACCCCAAAATAGCATAAACCCAATAGAATACCCCAAGGTCTCTATCTATGAGACTCACCTTGAAGAGGAGCAGTAGGAGCTGCGAAAATCAGGAATAGATGAAGGATATTGCTGAATCAAAGGAGCGTGCAAGATAGAAGATGAAGTTGTAATATGGGTCTTCCTCTTCTTCCTTCTTGTTTCACGTTTCTTCTTCTTCTACTCTCCACAAAATCTGTTTTGTTCACAAAGTGGAATGAGTCTCTAGCCAAACATACCCTTAAGTCTTAGTATTAGGTGCAATGACCACAACAACCCCAAACTAGACTTTATTTACCATGATGCCATTTAGTTACATTCTAACTAAATAGAAAATAAATAGGATATTACATTCTCCCCCCCTTAAATAGAATTCGTCCTCGAATTCGAAAACTTACCAGAATAGGTGAGGATACAACTCCCGCATCTCTGATTCGATCTCTCAAGTAGCTTCGTCAGGACGCGACTCTTCCCACAACACCTTGACGAGAGGTATCTCCTTGCTTCTCAAAGACTTACTAGCATACTCCAGAATACGACACGTTTTCAGTTGAAATGAAAGATCTGGCTCTACTTCAATCGTATCTGGTAGGATAGGATGAAACGAGTCCAACACAAACTTCCATAGCTGAGATACGTGGAATACGTCATGCAGTCCTGATAGTGAAAGAGGCAACGCTAACTGGTATGCGACTTCACCTATTCGTTTCATGATCTGATAGGGTCCTACGTATCCCGGGCTAAGCTTGCGCGTCTTAAACAGTCCTTTCAACCTCAACCTCGGAGTCACCTTCAAGAATACATGATCTCCTACATCAAATTCCAACAGTCTCCTTCATTTGTCCGCATAACTCTTCTGTCGATCTTAGGCTTGTTTCATCTTGTCTCGGATCATCTTAACCTTCTCTGTGATTTCTTGAATTATCTCCGGCCCAAGAATTCCCTTCTCACCGACTTCAGACCAACACAAAGGTGATCGACATTTCCTTCCATACAAGGCTTCGTATGGTGCCATACCTATACTCGCATGATAACTGTTGTTATACGCAAATTCTATCAAAGGTAAGTTATCCTTCCAACTTCCACCAATTTCCAAGATACATGCCCTCAGCATATCCTCAATGGTCTGAATAGTCCTTTCTGTTTGTCCATCTGTCTGAGGGTGGTTAGAAGTGCTCAAATTCAGATCTGTACCCATCTCTTAATGAAAAGCTTTCCAAAATCGGGAAGTGAACTTCGGATCTCTATCCGACACAATGCTAGAAGGTACACCGTGCAATCTCACAATCTCCACTACAAAAAGTCTCGTAAGGTGAGAAATCTTGTGAGTTTTCTTAACCGGTAAGAAATGCGCGGACTTGGTCAAACGATCCACTATCACCCATATCGAGCCATGGCCACCTAAGACTCGAGGTAGTCCCACAATGAAGTCCATTGATATATTGTCCCACTTCCAGACAGGAACATCCAATGGTTTTAGCATACCACCGGGCCTTTGGTGTTCCATCTTCACTTGTTGACATATCACACACTGCTATACATAGCTAGCCACATCTCTTTTCATACTGGGCCACCAAAAACTTCCTTTCAAATCTTGGTACATTTTGGTTGATCCGGGATGAATGGTAAATCTGCTTTTGTGAGCCTCGTCCAGGATTAATATCTTTAATTTTGCATCATTGGGCACACACATCCTTTGTCCAAAAAGAATGAGCCCATCATGTGCACGGAAATATCCTGGTAGGTTTGATTTTGCTTGTAACCCCACATCATTCCATTGTGCTTGACGAACTCTTTCCCGCAACTCATTTTTAATACACAAGTTACTAATCAACACACCCGTTGGTGCCCACTCAAATTGTAAATCCAAATTTCTGAACTTCTCCATAAGGCCAAACTCCAACATCATCAGTTCTGCAACTTTTATCTCCTTTCTACTCAAGGCATCCGCTACCTTATTAGCTTTACCGGGATGGTACTTCAAATCAAAGTCAAAGTCCTTCAAGTACTCCATCCATCTCCTCTGACGCATGTTAAGTTCCTTCTGATCAAAGAGATACTTCAAACTCTTATGATCATTAAACATCTCAAAGTGAACTCCATACAAGTAATGCCGCCATACCTTGAGTGCGAACACAATTGCAGCGAGTTCAAGGTCATGAGTAGGATAATTCTCTTCATGAGATCTCAACTGTCTAGATGCATAAGCTACAACCTGTCCATCTTGCATCAACACCCCATCCAAACCTTTCTTAGAAGCATCGCAGAACACTTCATAAGATCGGTTTGGATCTGGGATCACCAACACTGGAGCTGTAGTTAATTTCTCCTTGATTTTCTGAAACTCTTCTCACATTCTGAATTCCAACTAAACGAAACCTCCTTCCTTGTAAGCCTGGTCAAAGGTAACGCCAACTTGGAAAAGCCCATAATGAACCTCCGATTGTAACCTGCCAAGCCTAGAAAACTACGGACTTCAGTTGCATTCTTGGGTCGTTCCCAATTTATCACTGCTTCCACCTTTGAAGGGTCTATAGCTACGCAGCCGTTAGATATGACTTGTCCAAGAAACTTGACTTCAGACATCCCGAACTCACATTTTCTAAGCTTCGCAAACAACTGCTTTTCTCGAAGAATCGACAACATAATCCTCAAATGCTCCATGTGCTCTTCGATAGTCTGAGAGTAGATCAAGATGTCGTCTATGAAGATTACCACGAACTGATCCAAATACGGTTGGAACACTCGGTTCATGTAATCCATAAAGACAGCAGGAGCATTGGTCACTCCGAATGGCATAACCAAAAACTCGTAATGACCGTATCTCGTCCTAAAAGCAGTCTTCGATACGTCTGAACTCTTAACCTGAATCTGATGATATCCCGACCTTAGATCAATCTTCGAGAACAAACAGGCTCCTTTCAATTGATCCAGAAGGTTATCAATCCGCGGTAGAGGGTACTTATTCTTTATGGTTACCTTCTTTAGTTGATGATAGTCGATACACAATCGCATACTACCGTCCTTCTTCTTTACCAACAAAACTGGGGCTCCCCATGGAGAAACACTAGGACAAATGAAGTGTTTCGCCAACAACTCTTCTAGCTGACTCTTCAACTCCCTTAACTCCGTAGGAGACATTCGATAAGAGGCAATCAAAACTGGAGCGGTACCCGGAACAAGATCAATAGAGAATTCAACTTCCCTTTCTGGCGGAAGAGAAGTAACATCCTCAGGAAATACATCGGAAAATTCACACACAACCGGAATCTCCAATACACTCTTCTTGTCCTTGGAGTCCTACGTAAGAACCAAAAGGAAAGACTTCTCTTGAGCAAAAAGGTAATTGATCATGTTAACCATACCTTCAAGAAGATGTTCAATGGCATCAGTTGGTGTAGTCTCCTCAGCAGGAATGAAGATAGCCTTCTCTTTACAACCGATGTACACCGAGTTAGCTGACAACCAGTCTATTCCCAGCACTACATCGATCTTCTTAAGCGGTAGACAGATAAGGTCAATCAAGAATCTGCGACCATTGAAGGTAATAGAACACTTCTTGCAAACGTCTCGAGCTTCTACTACATCATCAGTAGCCGATGAAATAACCTTAGGATTTGGAAGAAAACTTGTCTCAAAACCAAGCCTCCGCACACAATGATAAGAGATAAAAGAATGTGTCGCTCCACAATCTACTAATACAAACAAGGGTTGATTATTGACATAACACGTACCAGCAACAAGATTGGTGTTTCCTTGAGCCTTCCTAGCGTCCAAGGTAAAAACACGGCCCTTAGTCTTCTCAGGAACATTTGGGGCAGTACAATCTCTCGCAATATGTCCTGGCTGATGACACCTGAAACAGACCCCAGCATCCGGTCTACAATGCCTATAATGTTTCTTGTTGCACTTGCCATATTGTGGAGGTTGATTAGAGTGATCCCCGTAAACTGGTTTCTTTATAGCTGGAGAATTGCGGGGTTTCAAGTGTTCTCCCGACCTCCCTTGATCCCTATGAACCGGCTTGTTCTGCTCTTTCTCTTCCTGAACCCTCTTCAATGTGTTCTCAGTAACATAACATTGCCTCAAACATTCAACATAAGTGGTAAACTCCCTTTGAGCCACACTGTGTACAATATCAGCATTCAGCCCCATGAAGAACTGATCAATCTTCCATAGCTCGTCTGACGCATAGGCAACTTGTCTGGAATAGGCAGCCATGTCCTCAAACTTCTCAGCATATTCAGACACCGACATGTTGCCTTGTTTGAAGGACTGAAACTAACGCTCCTTCAAAGCACGCACACTGTTGGGGTAGTACTTCTCCAAGAAAGCTATCTTGAAATGTTGCCAATCCTTTGGAATTCCTTGATTAGTGAAATACGTGGATTCCGTATTCCACCATCTACCTGCCGGTCCCTTCATCTTCTGAGCAACAAATATTACCTTCTCCTCCTCTGTACACTGGATGGCCTGAAATATCATCTACATGCCATATAACTAATCATGAGCAACCACAGGATCCAAGCCACCCTAGAACTCTGGTGGATCCATCCAGAAGAAGGCACGAAAGTTAGGCCCTGCCGCAGCCTGAGGAGTAGAAGCTGGAGTGATTGGTTGTTTCCTTAGCATGCCTTGCATCATCTGCATCATCATTTGATTCTGCTATTGCATCTATTGCATTATCTGCACCCAAGGCACATCCGCATTCTCAGTTTCAGGATCAGTCTCCACATTCCTCGTCCTGGGCCTTCTAGGACCTATGCGTTGATCAGCCATCTTCCTGTTTGTCCTACACATGGATTTTAAGTTGATCAGGCTTAACGCCATAGGTAAGACATAAGGAATCATGCCGACACTACACATATGAGGCAGAATTATGCTGACTTACGATGTTTCGTGGCAAAGCCGAGGTTCGACCTACTCTGATACCAACTGTAACACCCCATACATACATTGCCTAGGATATACGTATATGGCATTAAAATGGTACTCAAAAATCATAAACATAAGCATTGGAATAGATAATGTATAAGTACAAGTACAAAAGCCCAAACCGTCATGGCCAAATACATAGGTTCCCAACAAGTACTAATATATATCCAGGATACAAAAGATGATAGTACAAAATATCATAAACTACAAAAGAGCATAACGCCAAGAAACACCATCTCAAAGCTAAGCAATCTTACTATTTCCACGATCCTGCCTCGAACCACCTGAAAAGTAATTGTTAGAACAAGATTTGTTCTGATCAATATTCTTAGTTTTGATGATAACAAGGATATGAATTTTGTGTGAGATAATGTGGTACTCTAATACATTGCAATTTCCATTTCAGGAAATATATAAAGAGTATGCACAAATCAGCGCTCAGAAGCTTTGTCTCAGAAGGTTCAGCATGCAACATCAGAACATGGCCTGGCAAGACATCAGAAGATGGTCAAGGCAGAATCAGAACATGGGTCTATGGAAGCATCAGAAGAACTTGAGATCAGAAGCAGTAGCACTGAAGTTCTGATGGTATCACGCTCAGAAGCACTTCAAGGTCAGAAGACAAGAAGATGCTTTGCACCAAGCTGTTTGACTCTGATGATTTTCAAACGTTGTATTCTCAAACATCAGATCAGAAGAAAGTACAAGTGGCAGGCTACGCTGACTGACAAAAGGAACGTTGGAAGCTATTAAAGGCAACATCAGTAGACACAGCGTGAACAAGGCTCGAGGTAGTTGACAAAAGCGTGAAACATTAAATGCAATGCTGTACGGAATACGCAAAGCATTAAATGCACCCAACAGTCATCTTCTCAAGCGCCTATAAATATGAAGTTCTGATGAGAAGCAAGAAGAACAACAACAACAACTCTGAACCAAATTCTGTGAATATTAACTTGCTGAAACGCTGTTCAATTAAAAGCTCAGAAACTTCATCTTCATAAAAGCTCACTACATTGCTGCTGTAATATATTAGTGAGATTAAGCTTAAACTTTAAGAGAAATATCACTGTTGTGATTATAGCTTTTCAGAAGCATTTGTAATACTCTTAGAATTGATTACATTAATTTGTAAGTAACTAGAGTGATCAAGTGTTGATCAGAATACTCTAGGAAGTCTTAGCTTGTGTCTAAGCAGTTGTATTTAGAGTGATCACGTGGTGGTCAGGATACTCTAAGAAAGTCTTAGCTTGTGTCTAAGCATTTGTTCCTAGAGTGATCAGGATACTCTAGAAGACTTAGTCGTGGGCTAAGTGGAAAACCATTGTAATCTGTTACGATTAGTGGATTAAATCCTCAGGTGAGGTAAATCACTCCGCGGGGGTGGACTGGAGTAGTTTAGTTAACAACGAACCAGGATAAAAATAACTGTGCAATTTATTTTTATCGTTCAAGTTTTTAAGACTACACTTATTCAAACCCCCCCCCTTTCTAAGTGTTTTTCTATCCTTCAATTGGCATCAGAGCGCCGGTTCTAAGGTGCAAACACTTAACCGTGTTTAGAAAAGATTCAGGAAGAGAAAAACGCTTCAGTAAAAGATGGCTGGTGAAACTCAAACATCTACATCTGGCTCAGCTGAGCAATACTACAATGGTAATGGTAACAATGGTTACACCAGACCACCAATATTCGATGGTGAAAACTTTGAGTATTGGAAAGATAAATTAGAAAGTTACTTTCTTGGTCTGGATGCTGATCTATGGGATCTTCTGTTGGATGGTTACAAACATCCTGTTAAAGCTACTGGTGTAAGGCTCACGAGAAGCGAAATGAATGATGATCAAAAGAAAGATTTCAAGAATCATCACAAATGCAGGACTGTTTTGCTGAATGCTATCTCTCATGCTGAGTATGAGAAGATATCTAACAGGGAAACGGCCCATGACATATATGAGTCCTTGAAGATGACTCATGAAGGAAATGCTCAAGTCAAGGAGACCAAAGCTCTTGCACTAATCCAGAAGTATGAAGCCTTCAAGATGGAGGATGATGAAGACATTGAAAAGATGTTTTCAAGATTTCAAACTCTGACTGCTGGATTGAGAGTTCTCGACAAAGGCTACACCAAGGCTGATCATGTAAAGAAGATCATCAGAAGTTTGCCCAGAAGATGGGGCCCAATGGCGACTGCATTCAAGATTGCGAAGAATCTGAATGAAGTTTCTTTGGAAGAGCTGATCAGTGCCCTGAGGAGTCATGAGATTGAACTTGACGCTAATGAACCTCAGAAGAAAGGTAAGTCTATTGCTTTAAAATCTAATGTTAAAAAATGCACTAACGCTTTTCAGGCTAGAGAAGAAGATCCTGAAGAATCAGAATCTGAAGAAGAAGATGAACTGTCCATGATCTCCAGAAGGGTAAACCAACTCTAGAAGAGCAAGCAAAGGAAGTTCAGAGGCTTCAGAAGTTCAAAGAAATTTGAACGAGGAGAATCCTCTGGTGACAGAAGATCTGACAAGAAGAAGGCTGTCTGCTATGAGTGCAATGAGCCTGGACATTACAAGAATGAGTGTCCGAAACTTCAGAAGGAGAATCCCAAGAAGAAGTTTCATAAGAAGAAAGGTCTTATGGCAACATGGATCATTCTGAATCAGAATCAGGATCAGACTCTGAAGGAGAGCAGGCAAACTTTGCGCTGATGGCGACAAAAGATGATGGATCAGAATCTACATCAGAATCAGATTCTGAAGAGGTATTTTCTGAACTATCTAGAGAAGAGTTAGTTTCCAGTCTAACAGAGCTTCTTGAATTAAAAGCTCATCTTAGTATCAAATACAAAAAGCTGAAAAAGCAATTTGAATTTGAAACTAAGAAGCTTGAGTTGGAAAATTCTGAATTAAAAGAAAAAGTTTTAAAATTATCCAATAATGTTGGATCTCCTTCTGGTTCAGAAAAATCCGCTCCCAGTCTGAATCATATTCTGAAAGAATATGATTTAAGTTTCAGGAAGTTCTTATCTAGAAGTATTGGCAGAAGTCAGCTAGCTTCTATGATATATGTTGTGTCTGGGAACAAGAGAGTTGGCATTGGTTATGAGGGTGAAATCCCATACAAGCTTGAATCTGTGGATGATATGAAAATATCATACAAGCCTCTGCATAACCAATTTAAATTTGGCCACTCCCATGATATTAAGCACACATCACATGCACAAAGTTTTCACATAACACACACCAAGAAGCATGTGACACAACCTAAGAAATATCATGGAACTCAGAATAAGAAGTATCATACTGTTCCTCCTGCTAAATATTTTGCTAAACCCAAGTTCAATCAGAACTTGAGGAGAACTAACAAGAAAGGACCCAAGAGGATGTGGGTACCTAAGGAAAAGATTATTCCTATTGCAGATATCCTTGGCTGCAAAGAAGGAAAAGCACAACATGTCATGGTACCTGGACTCTGGATGCTCGCGACACATGACAGGAAGAAGGTCTATGTTCCAAGACCTGGTGCTTAAATCTGCTGGAGAAGTGAAATTCGGAGGAGATCAGAAGGGAAAAATTATTGGCTCAGGAACTATAAAATCTGGTAACTCTCCTTCTATTTCTATTTCTATTTCTAATGTTCTTCTAGTAGATGGATTAGCTCATAACTTATTGTCCATAAGTCAATTAAGTGATAATGGTTATGACATAATCTTTAATCAAAAGTCTTGCAAGGCTGTAAGTCAGAAGGATGGCTCAATCCTATTTACAGGCAAGAGAAAGAACAACATTTATAAGACAGATCTTCAGGATCTTAAGAATCAGAAGGTGACTTGTCTTATGTCTGTTTCTGAAGAGCAATGGGTCTGGCACAGAAGATTAGGACATGCTAGTTTGAGAAAGATTTCTCAGATTAACAAACTAAATCTGGTCAGAGGACTCCCCAATCTGAAATTCAAATCAGATGCTCTTTGTGAAGCATGTCAGAAGGGCAAGTTCTCCAGACCTGCATTCAAGTCTATGAATGTTGTTTCTTCCTCAAGACCATTAGAACTCTTACACATTGATTTGTTTGGCCCAGTCAAAACAGCATCTGTCAGAGGGAAGAAATATGGATTAGTCATTGTTGATGATTATAGCCGCTGGACATGGGTAAAGTTCTTGAAACACAAGGATGAGTCTCATTCAGTGTTCTTTGAATTCTGCACTCAGATTCAATCTGAGAAAGAGTGTAAAATCATAAAGGTCAGAAGTGATCATGGTGGCGAATTTGAGAACAGATTCTTTGAGGAGTTCTTCAAAGAAAATGGTATTGCCCATGATTTCTCTTGCCCTAGAACTCCACAGCAAAATGGAGTTGTAGAGCGAAAGAATAGGACTCTACAAGAAATGGCCAGAACCATGATCAATGAAACCAATATGGCTAAGCATTTCTAGGCAGAAGCAATTAACACTGCATGCTATATTCAGAATAGAATCTCTATCAGACCTATTCTAAATAAGACTCCTGATGAATTATGGAAGAACAGAAAGCCCAACATTTCATATTTCCATCTGTGAAGGCAAGCTTCTACAATACTATGTTTTGATGAAGACAACTATCATGAGCATGCATCAATAAAGGATGAGCAAAAAGATCAAATTACAAATGGATCAAGATTGCAACTTTCATGGAGATTAGCTTTGTTTGATTGATCTTCATATCATAATGGTACAAGCTAATTCCTTTTACATTGATGTTCCTTAGTGCTCAAAAATCATATAAAATTTCATACATATGCATGTCCAATCTTATATATGCATGGCATAAGTTTCCAATCTTGAAAAACATGCATTTTCACATTTTATGCTGAGGTAACCGGTTACCGGTTACCCTGGTTTCAGTAACCGGTTACTGAAAATATTCCCACTGTTTTTTGTATGGGTAACCGGTTACCCAGGTTTCAGTAACCGGTTATTGTGTTGAAAATTTCAAAAAATATGATCGTTGGAGTGGGTAATCGATTACCCTGCTTTTGGTAACCGGTTACGCCTGAACCAGTGGCAACTTTTCATGTTAAATCTGTCCCAAACGAATTCATATTTCAAACCTTGAACCATTGCATTGTTCTATCAATATGCAACCATTCTAAGAGGCATATAGTCACATATAAATACTATACATTTCAGATTTACAATTTACCTCTTTCATTACAATTTACAAACCTTATTCTCACAAATATTTTCAAACAAAGTGTTCATCATTCATAAACTTTCATTGAAACTTTTTCTACACATTGTTAGAAAAGTTTCTCATTCATATATAAACACTTGAGCACTATTAGATCATTGTAAATTGTCTTGCTTGAAAGAGAAGATCAATCTTATAGATTGATATATGTTCATCAAATTTATTACTCAAATATTCTTTGTTATTATTGACTTGCTATCCAAGATTGTTGGAAGTAAGGGTTGTTGATTAGTGAGAGGATTGTTCTCATAATCAAGTTTATAAATCCAAGAGGGTTGTTCTTGGTGGTTTTGTTAGAAGATTGTAGGAGGAGTCTTGGTATAGGCTTGTACAAAGATCTAACAATAGTAAAATCTCTTTCGTGTTTGAAAGGGGACTGGAGTACTCTTGGATTGTGAGGGGAACCAGTATATATCGTTGTGTTCTTTACTTTTCCGCATTTTATCGCTTTCATCACCATTACCAAGAAAAGAAAAGAACCATTCAAAAACCTTCAAACACTTAACCAAAAATAAGTACAAGTATTCTAAAAACCGGATAAATCTTTGAAAACCTAATTCACCCCCCCTCTTAGGCGCACTCTTAAACTTACACCATCCTTTTGGATGTGTATGTTTTATTCTGAATACTAAAGATCATCTTGGTAAGTTTGATTCCAAAGCACAAAAATGTTTCCTTCTTGGATATTCTGAACGCTCTGAAGGCTACAGAGTATACAATACTGAAACATTGATTGTAGAAGAATCAATCAATATCAGGTTTGATGATAAGCTTGGTCTTGAAAAACCAAAGCAGTTTGAGAATTTTGCAGATTTTGATATTGATATATCAGAAGTTGAAGAATCAAGAAGCAAAGCTACAAAAGCTAGCAGTCTCAGAAGCAATGGATCAGAAGATCAAGTTGCTGCATCTTTAGAGAATCTTAGGATTTCTGAAGAACCAACTATCAGAAGATCACCTAGACTTGCCTCAGCTCATTCAGAAGATGTGATCCTTGGAAAGAAAGATGATCCCATCAGAACAAGGGCATTCCTTAAGAACAATGCAGAATGTCAATTAGGTCTTGTTTCTTTGATCGAGCCAACTTCTGTTGATCAAGCTCTAGAAGATCCAGACTGGATAATTTCCATGCAAGAAGAACTAAATCAGTTTACAAGGAATGATGTATGGGACTTGGTTCCTAGACCAAAAGGATTTAACATCATCGGTACTAAGTGGGTTTTCAGAAACAAGCTAAGTGAGAAAGGTGAAGTGGTAAGAAACAAAGCCAGACTGGTTGCTCAGGGTTATAGTCAGCAAGAAGGGATTGATTATACAGAAACCTTTGCACCAGTGGCCAGGTTAGAATCTATTCGTCTATTAATTTCTTTTGCCACTCAACACAACATCACTCTTTATCAGATGGATGTCAAGAGTGCCTTCTTAAATGGTTATATAGATGAAGAAGTTTATGTTCACCAACCTCCTGGTTTTGAAGACTCCGTGTCTCCAAATCATGTTTTCAAATTAAAGAAATCATTATACGGATTGAAACAAGCTCCTAGAGCTTGGTATGAACGTTTGAGTTCTTTCCTTCTGGAAAATGATTTCACTAGAGGAAAAGTGGACACTACTCTCTTTTGTAAAACATTTAAAAAGGATATTTTAATTTGTCAAATATATGTTGATGATATTATCTTTGGAACATCTAATGCTACACTTGGAAAGGAGTTTGCTGAGTCTATGCAGGCTGAATTTGAAATGAGCATGATGGGAGAACTCAAGTATTTCCTTGGGATTCAAATCAACCAAACTTCCGATGGAACCTATGTTCATCAAACGAAGTATGTGAAAGAACTTCTGAAGAAGTTTAATCTTTCTGAAAGCAAAGAAGCCAAAACTCCTATGCATCCAACATGTGTACTGGGTAAGGATGAGGTAAGTAAGAAGGTAGATCAGAAGTTGTACAGAGGTATGATTGGATCTCTTCTATATCTAACTGCTTCTAGACCTGACATTCTCTTTAGTGTTTGTTTGTATGCTCGATTCCAATCAGATCCAAGAGAATCTCATTTAACAGCGGTTAAAAGAATTCTAAGGTGTCTAAAAGGTACTACTAATGTTGGTTTAGTTTACAGAAGATCTAAAGACTACAACTTAGTAGGATTCTGTGATGCTGACTATGCTAGAGATAGAATAGAAAGAAAGAGCACTTCTGGAAGTTGTCAATTTCTTGGAAGTTATCTGATCTCATGGTACAGCAAGAAGCAAGCTACTATTGCCCTCTCAACAACAGAAGCAGAATATGTTGCTGCTGCTGGTTGTAGCACACAAATACTCTGGATGAGAAGTCAGCTGGAAGATTATCAGATATATGAGAGTAACATTCCTATTTTCTGTGATAATACTTCTGCTATATGTTTATCTAAGAATCCTATTTTACATTCAAAAGCTAAACATATTGAGATTAAACATCATTTCATAAGGGACTATGTTCAGAAGGGTGTTATATCTTTAAACTTTGTGGATACAGACCATCAATGGGCTGATATCTTTACAAAACCCCTTGCTGAAGATAGGCTTAAGTTCATTCTGAAGAATATCAGTATGGATTTATGCCCAGAATGAGAAGATGAGAAGATCTTATGTATGAGTATCTTCTGAAATGAAATTGGATTTTTTTTAAGAAGTTCTGATTGAAATCAATTAGAAATTGTGATTCAGTTATTACTAACGTTTCATTGTCTAAGTTGATTCAGAATCTCTTTAAAAGCAAAACAGCTGTAACTGGCTATCCAGATGGTAAACACGTGTTCACTATTTCTGGACAAGCGTGCGTGCAGTTGAGGGGACGTCTACTTAGGTAACTGTGCAAATCTCGTCTTTTGTCATTATTACCTCTCCTCACGTCACGTAACATTAAATGCTATCCATCATTTACTCTTTTTCAGTTTTTCTTTTTATACTCTTCAAACGTTTCTTTTCCCTCTTATATTTCTCTCACTTTGCATTCAGTTTCTTTTTCGTTCTCTCTCTTTGCATTCATGATGTTCTGGCGCGGATTTTGCGTAGGCTAGGGTCTTAGTCCTTTGGTCTTTGTAGTTTTCTTTCCTTGTTGCATCTGTTTTCCTGCATTCCTCTTTTGTAATCCTTCTTGTTGAAATCAATGAAAAGTTATTTATGTTTCTTTCCTTTTGTCTCTTGCTTTACATCTGAATCTTTTATGCTTTTTGATGTTATGACAAAAAGGGGGAGAAAATATATGATAAATGATCTGATTAATATTATCAGTTACCGAGTAAAAAGGCTCCACATTTACTAACAGAACTTGCAAAGTTCTATGTTTTTAAGTTGTGTTGTTGCAGGAATCAAAGATTCAAGATCAACATAAGAAGCAACAAAATGAATCAAGCTCTTGGATTCTTGAAGCAAGCTGAGTGCTAGGAAGCTTCAGAATCAGAAGCAAGAAGGAAGAATGATCAGAAATAGCTCTTGGATTCTTGAAGCAAGCTGAGTGCTAGGAAGCTTTAGAATCAGAAGCAAGAAGGAAGAATGATCAGAAATTCTGATAATAGAATATGATCCAAATCATTGTCTATTTGCTCTGATACATTGTCTATTGGATCTGATATATTCTATATGGCTTATATGGCTCTGATACATATTTTGTGTTCTGATACACATTTTATGTTCTAACTCATTCATGCTGACTTTTGTCGTTTAGTTTTGTTCTGTAACATTTCAGGATGTAGAGATGCTCTGATGATGCTCTGGTACATTCAACAATGTTCTGATACAATCTAGCATGAAGTGATGTAAGAAGAAATTCAAAGTTCTGAAGCTATCCGAGGGAAGCAGAAATCAGAAGCTGTGAATGTTCTAAAGATCCAGAAAACTCAAGTTCTGAAGTTGTCCTAAATGGAAGCATGAATCAGAAGCTGTGAATGTTCTGAAGATCAAAGAAATTCAAGTTCTGAAGCTGTCCTAAATGGAAGCAGGAATCAGAAGCTGTGAATGTTCTGAAGATCAAAGAAATTCAAGTTCTGAAGCTGTCCTAAATGGAAGCAGGAATCAGAAGCTGAGAGTGTTCTAGGGATCTAAAGAAATTCAAGTTCTGAAGCTGTCCAATGGAAGTAGAAGTCAGAAGCTATGAATTATCAGAAGACAGAAGCTTATGTGATCGTCTCTACCGAAATAATCAGGGAAGTCTTTTATTATTAAAGTTCTTCGAGTATTTATTTCAGGGGGAGATTATTCATCTCAGGGGGAGATTGTTAATCTCAGGGGGAGACATATTCACATGCTTATGCTATAGCTGTGTAATTTGTCTTTAGCCGTCTGCTCTTTCTGATCGCAAATTCATATCATTTATATATGTTTTTGTCATCATCAAAAAGGGGGAGATTGTTAGAACAAGATTTGTTCTGATCAATATTCTTAGTTTTGATGATAACAAGGATATGAATTTTGTGTGAGATAATGTGGTACTCTAATACATTGCAATTTCCATTTCAGGAAATATATAAAGAGTATGCACAAATCAGCGCTCAGAAGCTTTGTCTCAGAAGGTTCAGCATGCAACATCAGAACATGGCCTGGCAAGACATCAGAAGATGGTCAAGGCAGAATCAGAACATGGGTCTATGGAAGCATCAGAAGAACTTGAGATCAGAAGCAGTAGCACTGAAGTTCTGATGGTATCACGCTCAGAAGCACTTCAAGGTCAGAAGACAAGAAGATGCTTTGCACCAAGCTGTTTGACTCTGATGATTTTCAAACGTTGTATTCTCAAACATCAGATCAGAAGAAAGTACAAGTGGCAGGCTACGCTGACTGACAAAAGGAACGTTGGAAGCTATTAAAGGCAACATCAGTAGACACAGCGTGAACAAGGCTCGAGGTAGTTGACAAAAGCGTGAAACATTAAATGCAATGCTGTACGGAATACGCAAAGCATTAAATGCACCCAACGGTCATCTTCTCAAGCGCCTATAAATATGAAGTTCTGATGAGAAGCAAGAAGAACAACAACAACAACTCTGAACCAAATTCTGTGAATATTAACTTGCTGAAACGCTGTTCAATTAAAAGCTCAGAAACTTCATCTTCATCAAAGCTCACTACATTGCTGCTGTAATATATTAGTGAGATTAAGCTTAAGCTTTAAGAGAAATATCACTGTTGTAATTATAGCTTTTCAGAAGCATTTGTAATACTCTTAGAATTGATTACATTAATTTGTAAGTAACTAGAGTGATCAAGTGTTGATCAGAATACTCTAGGAAGTCTTAGCTTGTGTCTAAGCAGTTGTATTTAGAGTGATCACGTGGTGGTCAGGATACTCTAAGAAAGTCTTAGCTTGTGTCTAAGCATTTGTTCCTAGAGTGATCAGGTTGTGATCAGGATACTCTAGAAGACTTAGTCGTGGGCTAAGTGGAAAACCATTGTAATCTGTTACGATTAGTGGATTAAATCCTCAGGTGAGGTAAATCACTCCGCGGGGGTGGACTGGAGTAGTTTAGTTAACAACGAACCAGGATAAAAATAACTGTGCAATTTATTTTTATCGTTCAAGTTTTTAAGACTACACTTATTCAAACCCCCCCCCCCTTTCTAAGTGTTTTTCTATCCTTCAGTAATAATTGGAATGGGGTGAGATTACTAAATCTCAGTGAGTCTCCCTATCTTACGGGTTCACTCAGTTCTACAGGGAACATGCAATCAACGGATTCACCGAGAATCCGGGTTACCTCACGGCTAGGTACAAGTACAAACAAGGGTACACCATCAATGGAAGTCCCATAACTATCCAAGGAGGCATCAACAACAATAGGCTCAACGCCATCACAAACATGTATGTAGACCCGTACTCATGTACGAGGAATCCGGGAGTAAGTTTACGTCCCACTCATTAGGCCATGCAATCCACACCCTCGGTGAGTAACCAAATACATAGCATAAAGAGACTTGCACAAGCACATCGCAAGACTAATCAGATACTCTTCCTAATTGGAATCTATCCGAGATGAGTTATTACCGTGACATTCCCTAAATGGAGTCCGGCCCCATCATTGTCCACACGCAGATGAGTTACGCCGAGTGCAAACACGCCTTCTTGACAGTACAAGCCCACCGGGCAAAAGCCTAGTGATCTTGCCTACGTGGCATCACTAGTGTTAGAACAAGATTTGTTCTAATCAATATTCTATGTTTTGATGATAACATTATATATGAATTTTGTATAAGACAATGTGGTACTCTAATCCTTTGCATTTTCCATTTCAGGAAATACATAAAGAGTATGCACAAATCAGCACTCAGAAGCACTGACTCAAAAGGTTCTGGATGGCTACATCAGAACATGCTCTGGCAAGACATCAGAATATGGTCAAGCAGAATCAGAACATGAACTATGAAGCATCAGAAGAACATGAAATCAGAAGCAAAAGCACTGAAGTTCTGAACGGTATCACGCTCAAGCTCTTCAACGTCAGAAGACAAGAAGATGCTCTGCACCAAGCTGTTGACTCAGATATTCAAACGTTGTTATCTACAAATCTGAGTTTAGAAGCAAGTACAAGATGACAGGCTATTAAGTCTAATCTATGACTGACAAAAGGAACGTTAGAAGCTACAAAAGGCAAAGTCAGTAAAAGCAGCAAAAGCATGGCTCGAGGTAGTTGACAAAAGTGTCAAACATTAAATGCAGCGTTGTACTATTCACGCAAAGCATTAAATGCAACCCAATAGTCATCTTCTCAAACGCCTATATATAGAAGTTCTAATCAGAAGCAGCAAACATAACTCTTGTGAAAAATACTGAAACGCTGTCAAAATCAAAGCTCACGAACTTCATCTTCAACCCCACAAACTCTTGTAATATTTAGTGAGTGTTAAGCTTAGAACTTAAGAGAAATATCACTGTTGTGATTATAGCTTTATAAGAAGCAAATCTTACTCTTGTAAACATTATTTTACATTGATTGTAAAAGGTTCCTAGAGTGATCAAGTTGTGATCAGTAGACTCTATAAGACTTAGAGGTTATCTAAGTGGTGATTTCCTAGAGTGATCAAGTTGTGATCTGTATACTCTAGAAGACTTAGAGGGTATCTAAGTGGACAACCATTGTAATCAGTTTGATTAGTGGATTAAATCCTTAGTTGAGGTAAATCACTCTAAGGGGGTGGACTGAAGTAGTTTCGTTAACAACGAACCAGGATTAAAATAATTGTGTTCATTGTTTTTATCTTATAAGTTCTTAAAGTCACACTTATTCAAACCCCCCCTTTCTAAGTGTTTTTCTATCCTTCAATTGGCATCAGAGCGCCGGTTCTAGGTGCAAGCACTTAACCGTGTTAGATAAAAGATTCAGGGAGAAAAACACAAAGTCAATATGGTTGAAACAAGTTCATCCACTCCTACACCTGAATAACACAATGGAAATGGAAGTAATAGCTTCAATGGCTATAATAGACCACTAGTCTTTGATGGTGAAAATGTTAGAACAAGATTTGTTCTGATCAATATTCTTAGTTTTGATGATAACAAGGATATGAATTTTGTATGAGATAATGTGGTACTCTAATACACTGCAATTTCCCTTTTCAGGAAATATATAAAGAGTATGCACAAATCAGCACTCAGAAGCTTTGACTCAGAAGGTTCAGCATGCAACATCTGAACATGGTCTGGCAAGACATCAGAAGATGGTCAAGCAGAATCAGAACATGGGTCTATGGAAGCATCAGAAGAACTTGAGATTAGAAGCAGAAGCACTGAAGTTCTCATGGTATCACGCTCAGAAGCACTTCAAGGTCAGAAGACAAGAAGATGCTTTGCACCAAGCTGTTTGACTCTGATGATATTCAAACGTCGTATACACAAACATCAGATCAGAAGCAAGTACAAGATGGCAGGCTACGCTGACTGACAAAAGGAACGTTAGAAGCTATTAAAGGCAACGTCAGTAGACACAGCGTAAACAAGGCTCGAGGTAGTTGACAAAAGAGTGAAACATTAAATGCAATGCTGTACGGAATATGCAAAGCATTAAATGCTCCCAACGGTCATCTTCTCAAGTGCCTATAAATATGAAGTTCTGATGAGAAGCAAGGCTAACCGAATCTGTTGATAATTAACTTGCTGAAACGCTGTTCAAATCAAAGCTCTCAAACTTCATCTTCATCAAAGCTCACTACATTGCTGTTGTAATATATTAGTGAGATTAAGCTTAAACTTTAAGAGAAATATCACTGTTGTGATTATAGCTTTTCAGAAGCATTGTAATACTCTTAGAATTGATTACATTAATTTGTAAGTAACTAGAGTGATCAAGTGTGATCAGGATACTCTAGGAAGTCTTAGCTTGTGTCTAAGCAGTTGTAACTAGAGTGATCACGTGGTGGTCAGGATACTCTAGAAAGTCTTAGCTTGTGTCTAAGCAATTGTTCCTGGAGTGATCAGGTTGTGATCAGGATACTCTAGAAGACTTAGTCGCGGACTAAGTGGAAAACCATTGTAATCTGTTGAGATTAGTGGATTAAATCCTCAGGTGAGGTAAATCACTCCAAGGGGGTGGACTGGAGTAGTTTAGTTAACAACGAACCAGGATAAAAATAACTGTGCAATTTGTTTTTATCATTCAAGTTTTAAACTACACTTATTCAAACCCCCCCTTTCTAAGTGTTTTTCTATCCTTCAGAAAATTTTGAATATTGGAAAGATAGACTCGAAAGTTACTTTCTTTGTCAAGATGGTGACTTATGGGATCTAGTATTGGATGGTTACAGACATCCTGTAAATGCTCGTGGAGTAAAGATGTCAAGACAAGAAACGAGTGATGATCAAAAGAAACAATTCAAAAATCATCACAAGTCAAGGACTATTCTGCTGAATGCTATTTCTCATGCTGAATATGAGTAAATAACAAACAGAGAAACTGCCTATGACATCGTTGAATCCTTGAAGATGACTCATGAAGGAAATGCCCAATTCAAGGAGACAAAAGCTCTTGCTTTAATCCAGAAGTATGAAGCTTTCAAGATGGAGGAAGATGAAAACATTGAAGCAATGTTCTCAAGATTCCAGACTCTGACTGCTGGATTAAGAGTGCTTGACAAGGGATATACAAAGGCTGATCATGTCAAGAAGATCATCAGAAGCTTGCCCAGAAGATGGGGCCCAATGGTGACTGCATTCAAGATTGATAAGAATCTGAATGAAGTCTCTCTTGAAGAGCTGATCAGCGCCCTGATGAGTCATGAAATAGAGCTGGACGCAAATGAACCTCCAAAGAAAGGTAAGTCTATTGCATTAAAATCAAATAATAAAAAATGCACTAACGCTTTTCAGGCTGAAGAAGAAGATTCTGAAGAGTCAAAATCAGAAGAAGAAGAAGAAGAAGAAGATGAACATTCCATGATCTCCAGAAGAGTAAATCAACTCTGGAAGAGTAAGTAAAGGAAGTTCAAAAACTTCAAAAGTTCCAAAAGGCCTGAAAGAGGAGAATCTTCTGGACACAGAAGATCTGACAAAAAGAAGGTGACTTGCTTTAAATGCAAAGAGCCAGGACATTACAAGAATGAGTGTCCAAAGCTTCAGAGGGAAAAGCCCAAGAAGAAGTTCGAAAAGAAGAAAGGCCTTATGGCTACTTGGGATTACTCAGATTCTTCTGATCAAGAGTCAGATTTTGAAGATGAGCAAGCAAACATAGCGCTGATGGCTACTGTTGGTGATGAATCAGAATCTACATCAGAATCAGACTCAGACTCTGAAGAGGTATTTTCTGAACTATCTAGAGATGAGCTAGTTTCCAGCTTAACTGAAATTCTGGAAATCAGGGCTAAACTTAGTATCAAATACAAAAAGCTGAGAAAGCTCTTTGCATCTGAAACTAAGAAGCATGAAATAGAAAATGCTGAACTAAAAAAAAAGGTTTTAAAACTATCTAAAGATGCTGAGTCATCTTCTAGTTCAGAAAAGTCTATTCCAAGTGTGAACAATATTCTTAAGGAATATGACTTGAGTTTTAGAAATTTTCTATCTAGAGGTATTGGAAGAAGTCAACTTGCCTCTATGATATATGTAGTTAGTGGAAACAAAAGAGTTGGCATAGGCTATGAGGGTGAAACCCCATATAAACTTGAACCAGTTGATGAGATTAAAATCACAAAAAAAATCGGTATTATCAATTCAAGTTTGGCCACTCTAATGATATAAAGCTCACATCTAACTCTAAGAGTTTTCATGTTATTCACACCAAGAAGCATGTTGCACACACTAGAAAATATCATGCTATTAAGAATAGGGAATAGCATGTTGTACCTCCTCTTAATCTTCATGCTAAACCTCAGTTCAATAAGAACTTGAGGAGAACTAACAAAAAAGGATCCAAGAAATTGTGGGCACCTAAGGAAAAGATTATACCTGTTGTAGATAT
The DNA here is from genome assembly GCF_029867415.1 of Vicia villosa. Lineage (NCBI taxonomy): Eukaryota > Viridiplantae > Streptophyta > Magnoliopsida > Fabales > Fabaceae > Vicia > Vicia villosa. The sequence goes on along the minus strand of NW_026705214.1, from coordinate 90,960 downwards.
CCTTGGCAGCCAAGAAGACAAAGGAAAACATGTCATGGTACCTAGACTCTGGGTGCTCGCGACACATGACAGGAAAAAGGTCTATGTTCCAAGACCTGAAGCTTAAATCTGCTGGTGAAGTCAAGTTTGGAGGGAACCAAAAAGGAAAAATCATTGGTTCTGGAACCATTTGTATGGGTAACTCTCCCTCTATATCTAATGTACTTCTAGTAGATGGATTAGCTCATAACTTATTGTCCATAAGTCAATTAAGTGACAATGGTTATGACATAATCTTCAATCAAAAGTCCTGCAAAGCTATTAGTCAGAAGGATGGATCTATCCTATTTATGGGCAAGAGAAAGAACAACATTTACAAGATTGATCTTCAAGATCTTAAGAATCAGAAGGTTACTTGCCTTATGTCTGTTAGTGAAGAGCAGTGGGTCTGGCACAGAAGATTAGGTCATGCTAGTTTGAGAAAGATTTCTCAGATTAACAAACTTAATCTGGTCAGAGGACTCCCTAATCTGAAATACAAATCAGATGCTCTTTGTGAAGCATGTCAAAAATGGAAGTTTTCAAAACCTGCATTCAAGTCTAAGAATGTTGTCTCTTCCTCTAGGCCGCTAGAACTTCTGCATATTGATCTGTTTGGCCCAGTCAAAACATCATCTGTCAGAGGGAAGAATATGGATTAGTCATTGTAGACGACTATAGCAGATGGACGTGGGTAAAGTTCTTGAAACACAAGGATGAGTCTCATATTGTGTTCTTTGACTTCTGCACTCAGATTCAATCTGAGAAGGAATGAAAAATCATAAAGGTCAGAAGTGATCATGCTGGCGAATTTGAGAACATATTCTTTGAGATTTATTTCAAATAAAATGGTATTGCCCATGATTTCTCTTGCCCTAGAACTCCACAGCAAAATGGAGTTGTAGAGCGAAAGAATAGGACTCTACAAGAAATGGCCAGAACCATGATCAATGAAACCAATATGGCTAAGCATTTCTGGGCAGAAGCAGTTAACACAGCGTGTTATATTCAGAATAGAATCTCCATAAAACCTATTCTAAATAAGACTCCTTATGAATTGTGGAAGAACAGAAAGCCTAACATCTCTTATTTCCATCCTTCTGGATGTATATGCTATATTCTGAACACTAAAGATCATCTGCATAAGTTTGATTCTAAAGCTCATAAGTGTTTTCTAGGATATTTTGAACGCTCAAAAGGCTACAGATTATACAATACTGAAACTCTTGTAGTGGAAGAATCAATCAATATCAGATTTGATGATAAGCTTGGTCTTGAAAAGCCAAAGAAGTTTGAGAATTTTGCAGATATTGAAATCTCTAACTCAGACTCTAAAGAACCCAGAAGCAAAGTTTCAGAAGATCAAGTTGCTGCTTCTTTAGAGAATCTCAGAATATCTGAAGAGCCAACTATCAGAAGATCTCCTAGACTCAACTATGCTTATCTAGAAGATGTTATCATTGGGAAAAAGGATGATCCTATCAGAACAAGAGCATTCCTTAAGAACAATGCAGAATGCCAATTAGGTCTAGTATCTTTGATTGAGCCAACTTCTGTTGATCAAGCTCTAAAGGATGCAGACTGGATAATTTCCATGCAAGAAGAACTTAATCAGTTTACAAGTACAAGGAATGATGTTTAGGATCTTGTTCCAAGACCAAAAGGATTTAACATCATTGGAACCAAGTGGTTCTTCAGAAACAAGCTCAGTGAGAAAGGAGAAGTCGTAAGAAACAAAGCTAGACTGGTTGCTCAGGGCTATAGTCACCAAGAAGGCATTGACTATACAGAAACCTTTGCACCAGTGGCCAGGTCAGAATCTATTCGTCTTCTAATTTCTTTTGCCACTCAACATAATATCACTCTGTATCAGATGGATGTTAAGAGTGCCTTCTTAAATGGTTATATAGATGAGGAAGTATATGTCCACCAACCTCCTGGTTTTGAAGACTCTAAGTCTACAAAACATGTTTTCAAATTAAAGAAATCATTATATGGCCTGAAGCAAGCTCCCAGAGCTTGGTATGAAAGATTAAGTTCTTTCCTTCTGGATAGTGGTTTCACTAGAGGACAAGTGGATACAACTCTCTTCTGTAAAACCTTTAAAAAGGATATTTTAATTTTCCAAATTTATTTTGATGATATCATATTTGGAACATCTAATGCTACACTTGGGAAGGAGTTTGCTAAGTCTATGCAGGCTGAGTTTGAAATGAGCATGATGGGAGAACTCAAGTATTTCCTTAGGATCCAGATCAATCAAACTTCTGAAGGAACTGATATTCATCAAACCAAGTATGTGAAAGAACTTCTAAAGAAGTTTAATCCTTCAGAAAGCAAAGAAGCAAAGACTCCTATGCATCCAACGTGTATCTTAGGTATGGATGAGGTAAGTAAAAAGGTAGATCAGAAGCTCTACAAAGGTATGATTGGATCTCTTCTATATCTTACTTATTCTAGACCTGATATTCTATTCAGTGTTTGTCTGTGTGCTAGATTCCAATCAGATCCGAGAGAATCTCACTTAACAGCTGTTAAGAGAATTTTGAGGTATCTGAAAGGTACTACTAACGTTGGTTTAGTCTACAGAAGATCTGAAGATTACAACTTAGTAGGATATTGTGATGCTGATTACGCTGGAAATAGAGTTGAAAGGAAAAGTACTTCTAAAAGCTGTCAGTTTCTTGGAAGTCATCTGATCTCCTGGTATAGCAAGAAGCAAGCCACAATTTCCCTCTCTACAACAGAAGTAGAATATTTTGCTGCTACTGGGTGTAGTACACATATGCTCTGGATGAAGAGTCAGCTAGAAGATTATCAGATATATGAGAGTAACATTCCTATCTTCTGTGATAATACTTCTACTATTTGTTTATCTAAGAATCCAATTCTTCATTCTAAAGCTAAACATGTTGAGATCAAACATCACTTCATTAGGGACTATGTTCAAAGGGTGTTCTTTCTCTAAACTTTGTTGATACAGAACATCAATGGGATGATATCTTCACAAAACCCCTTGCTGAAGATAGGTTTAAGTTCATTCTGAAGAATATCAGTATGGATTTATGCCCAGAGTGAAAGGATGAGAAGATCTGATATATGGATTAGATTTGAAATGATTATTTATTTTCTTATCAGAAGTTCTGAAATTGTTGATCAATTAGATATTCTGATTCTATTATTGCTAACGTTTCATATGTCTAAGTTGATTCAGAATTTCTTTTAAAGCAAAACAGCTGTCACCAGCTATTCCAGAAGATGAACACGTGTTCACTCTCAAGGGACAAGCATGCATGCAGTTGATGAGACGCCGCCCTAGGTAACTGTGCAAATCATTTCAAAATATCACGTTTTACCCTAACGTCACTCAACATTAAATACATTTGATTCTCTGCATTCTGTAACTGTTCATTCTCAGAATTTAATTGCATTTTGTTTCAAATCCGTGTCTATTTATACATCTCTCATAATCTCATTCTCTCTTTTCACGCATTCATTCTCTCTTGTTTATGCATTTCTGCAACATATTCTCTCTTTACTCAAACCCTAAAAGAAAAACCAGAAATCTCAAAAGAGCTTCCATGGCTTCCCCCTCTACTCAGAATGTTTCTTCTTCGTCTCAAAATCAAAATGAACAAGAACAAGAGCAACAACTTATTCCAAAAATCACCTGTTTGATTCCTTTGGATCAGTTGGAAGTCATCTGTGAGTTAATGGTGGATGTTGATAATCTGGAAAAACATGAAATTCATCTTAAAGAGAATTTGGTGTTTCAAGTATGGGCGCCATTGTTCTATGAATTTTGTGGACCAGTCTATCCAGACTTAGTGAAGGAATTATGGGTTCATGCAACTGCTATTCCTAAAGCTATAGTCTCCTTCGTTCATGGTAAATTCTTCCCCATCACTGAAACCACCTTGAAAATGTTGTTTGGGTTGATGGATTCTGAAGATGCTACTGAAGCAACCCCAAGAACCGATTGGGATGCTGTCTACGCTGAAATCTTTACAGATGGGAAGAAATCAAAGAAAGTTAAGGATCTGAAGAACATATACAAGATATGGACAAATATTCTTCTAGGTTGTTTCTACCACAGGAAATCAACGAGTTCATCAGACTTCGTCAATAAAGACCAACAATACATCATGTATTGCCTTGGTACGCAGAAAAAGGTGGATATTCCTTATATCATTTTCAATCACTTGTGGAATGCTATTAAAGATTCCAGAGATGAAAACAGATTGAAGCAAAAGAGGAATGTTATTCCTTTTGGGAGGATCATTACAAATCTTCTGGTTCAAACCAAGATGGTTGAACAGTTGGAATCTGCTAGAGTAATCAACAATCCTTACACCATTATTGGGAGTACTCTGAATGCTCATACTTTGAAGAAAATGGGCTTAATCCAATCTATTGATTATACTCCTCAAGAAAATCCAGAAGTTAGAACCAGAAAAGGTCCGGTTTTAGCTGATTTTGAGATGTTCTTAAAAAATGAACAACCAGATGTGATGGTTCATTATCTTAATATTCTTAAACAAGATGGTTCTGAATGTGATCCTGTCGGGATAAGCAAGCAGAAGCTTCTGACTACTGACGATGGAGTATCAGAAGTCTTTCCAGAAGTTGCGCCCCAGCAAGAAAGAAGAACAAAGCGAAGGTTAGACCTTCCATCTATCAGTGAAGAGAAGAGAAGTGAAAAGAAGGCTGAGGAACAGAAGGAAAATCAAAAGAAAGAAGGTGAAGTTGAAAAGAAAAGACAGAAGAAGGATGATGAGAAGGATGATAAGAAGGACGAAGAAAAGAAGAAGAAAAAGAAGAAAGATAAGAAGAAGAAAGACAAGAAAAAGAAGGAAGAAGAAGAGAAGAAGGAAGAGGAAAGGAAGAAAGAAATTTCAAAAGGAAAGCAGAAGGTGGTTATGCAGAAGAAGAGGAAGGCTGTTGGAGATGAATCTAAGAGGCCTCACAAGAAAAAATCTTCAGGTATTCACATTTCTGAACCTGGTTCTGTACATTTTTTATCTTCAAATTCTGTACCAACAGAAGTTCCCCCATTCTCTCAACCAAAAAATCAACCAGAAAAATCCCCAGCTAAATCACCTCCAACCACCAAAGTTCCCACCCCTCCTTCTTCACCCAAGACTAAAGGCACTGTGCCTAATCTTGTTTCTGACCACCCTGTTTCTGAACCAATTCTTGAACTCTCACCCCTTAACACCCTTTTTCCTCCTCACACCACTATCTCACTTTCTCAACCTCCTCGTCATTCCAACTCCCCTATTGTAGATAATCATGAAGTCTGCAATAATGCCGCCTCTGAATCTTTTGATTCTGATTCTTTCGACAACCTCCTGCGTGATTGCAACTATCAAGCTAAACCTAGACCTGACCCTGTTCTTGTGGTCTTGGACTCCGACAACGAGGCAGAATCTGTTCTTGCTCTTGATAGAGAACCTGAACCTTACTGCATTCTTAACCCAGACTCTTCAACCACCTACTTCAAAACCAAACCTTCTGAACTTTCTGTTGGTATTCGTTTTGAATTTTTAAAGCTTAAGGTACAGACAAGTTTAGATGCACATAATGCCAAAGTGGATTATGTTGCTTCTGGGAATCTCTAGAGAGCTTTCAGAAGAGAACTTCAATCTGATCTTCTGAAGCTTCAAGAAGTTTGTTTGGCTGATGCTCCTGGTCCCTCTGGATTCCTTCGGGACTTTGAAGATAGCTACTTCTACCCCATCAACAACTGGAAATCTCTGGAAGAGAAGGAGCTTGTTGATGAGCTTGAAGAAGTGCATCCTTTGGCTATGGTTGTGTGGAAGCCTCAACTCAATGTTCTGACTGGCGACTTTCAGTCTATATTCAACTGGCTTAGGGAGAATCCCTCTGTTAATGCACCAAGTATGGTATATCCAGAAGTTGAATACCCACCAGAACCAGTTGCTCCAACACCTCCAAAGAATTTGGCTGATATTCTTCTGACTCTTGAAAATCCAGATGCTGAAATCCCTGCTCCTGTTTATCACGAAGATGATGTTCTTGTGTCTGACGCTGATGTTGAGAATCATCCTGCTGAGAAAACTCCTGCTGGGGAAAATCCTGGAGATGCTCTCATGGTTGAAGCTTGTGCTAAAAATCCTCCTCTTATGGACAATAGCTTTGAAGCTTCTTCTGCTGGACCATCTGTCTCTGTTCTGATGAACACTATGAAGGCTCTTCAACATAATCAAGCTGATCTGGCTACTCGTCTGGACAAGCATGAGGATACTCATGAGGAATTCAGATCATTCATCAAGAATCAAAAGGAAGACTCTACTGAAATTAAAAACCTTCCGGTCGTCTTAGCTTCTAAGCTTAGCCAGTAGTAGTCTGTCTTTGGTCTTAGCTTGTATTTCTTTGTTTTCTGCATCTTCTTCTAATCTTTTTTGTATCTTCTAATTTTTTTTATCAATGAAAGTTTATCTTCTTCACTCTGTGTGTCTTTTGCATCTGAATCTTTTAATGCTTTTTGATGTTATGACAAAAAGGGGGAGAAACATGATGATAATTGAAATTGATTTATAATATCAGTTACTGGGATTAAGTCTCAACATTCCTAACATTATTTGCAAGTTCTGTGTTTTGATAGTTTTTGCACGATTGAAGATATTCTGAAAAAATCTAGACATGAGAAGCAAATACATGGAGAAAAGCAATTCTAAGAAGAAACACATTCTTAAAGATTTTAAGCAAGCTTTGTGCTGTGAAGCTTCAAGATCAGAAGCAAGAAGAATGTTCTGATACATCCTCTTAAGATTGCTCTGATAACATTCAAGAATGATCTGATACATTCAAGAATGTTCTGATTCAATTGATTACAAAGAGAAATTCAAAGCTCTGAAGCTGTCCTATGGAAGCAAGAAGCAGAAGCTCTGAATGTTCTGAAGTTCTATTCAAAGTGAAAGTCTCGACTGAAATGGAAAAATACTCAGGGAAGTCTTTTATTTATAAAATTCTTCTAGTATTAATTTCAGGGGGAGATTGTTAATCTCAGGGGGAGACATATTCACACACTCTGATTATATGCTTATGTTATATCTGTGTAATTGTCTTTTGTCATCTGATATTCTGGTTACGAGGTAACCCCACCACAAAGTCCATGGATATACTATCCCATTTCCAAACAGGGATTTCAAGTGGTTGCAACAATCCTCCTGGTCGTTGGTGTTCTATTTTCACCTGCTGACATACCAAACACCGGGCCACAAACTCGTTGATGTCCTTCTTCATACCAGGCCACCAATAAACTCTCCTTAAGTCTTGATACATATTTTATGAGCCTGGATGAATGGTAAATTTACTCTTGTGAGCCTCTTCGAGTATGGTTCTTCGTAACTCTTCATCTTTAGGAACGCAAATTCGTTGATTAAAGAGAATTGTTCCGTCTGTAGCCTGGGAGTAACTGGGTCATCCGAAACTAGATCGTAACTCTTCATCTACAAATTAGCAAATTCAGACTTTATCTCTCAATTCACTGGTGATGCTCAGATTTCCAAAAACTACTCCTTCAGGAAGTTCAGCAACTTGTAAGTTAAGATCTCGAAACTTCTCCAATAACTCAAATTCCAATACCATTAAATTAGCCACATGCAATTCCTTCCTGCTCAATGCATCTGCTACCTTATTTGCCTTTCCGGGATGGTACTTAAGCTCGAAATCAAAATCCTTCAAATACTCCATCCATCTTCTTTGTCTCATGTTCAATTCCTTTTGGTCGAAAAGATACCTCAAACTCTTGTGATCACTGAACATTTGAAATTGGACTCCATACAGGTAATGACGCCACACTTTAAGCGCAAACACGATAGCTGCCAATTCTAAGTCATGAGTAGGGTAGTTTTCTTCATGCGGTCTCAATTGTCGAGAAACGTAAGCTACTACTTGCCCATTCTGCATTAGAACTCCTCCGAGTCCTTTCTTCGATGCATCACAAAAGACTTCATAAGGGATATTGAGATCCGGGATAACTAAAACTGAGGCCATATTCAAATGCTTCTTGAGCTCTATAAAACTCTCCTCGCATTTTTCGTCCCACACAAACTGAGTTTCCTTTCGAGTGAGTCGGGATAAGGGTAAGGCTATTTGAGAAAATCCCTTGATGAATCTCCGATAATATCCGGCTAGACCCAAGAAGCTTCTAACCTCTGAAACATTATTAGGCCTCTCCCAGTTGACCACTGCTTCTACTTTTGATGGATCCATAGCCACTCCTCCTTGTGATATAACATGGCCAAGGAATTTAACTTCCGTCATCCAAAATTCGCACTTGCTGAGTTTAGCAAAAAGTTGCTTCTCCTGTAGAACTGATAGAACAATCTTCAAATGCTCAGAATGCTCTTGTGGTGTCCGGGAGTAGATAAGAATATCATCAATAAAGATCACAACAAACTGATCAAGATAAGGTTAAAAGATTCGGTTCATATAATCCATAAATACAGCCGGTGCATTCGTCACTCTGAATGGCATCACGAGAAATTCATAATGTCCATACCGAGTCCTAAATGCAGTTTTTGGGACATCGGAGTTCTTCACCCTAATCTGGTGGTAACCCGACCGCAGGTCTATTTTTGAGAAGACACACGCTCCTCTTAATTGATCTAACAGATCATCAATTCGAGGCAGAGGGTACTTGTTCTTGATGGTCACTTTATTTAACTGGCGATAATCTATACACAACCGCATCCCACCGTCCTTCTTCTTGACCAACAAAACTGGGACTCCCCAAGGAGAAACACTGGGTTTGATAAAGTGTTTGGACAACAATTCCTCCAACTGACTCTTCAACTCTCTAAGTTCAACCGGTGACATTCGATAAGGGGCAACAGAGACTGGGGCTATTCCCGGTACTAAGTCGATAGAGAATTCCACTTCCCTCTCCGGAGGTAAGGAAGTGACATCCTCTGGAAAAACTCCCGGAAATTCACAAACTACCGGAATTTGTGAGACAGATAATTTATCGTTCGGATCCTCAGCTAGAAAAAGAATGAAACTTTTCTCTTGATCATATAAGCAGCTTACCATATGAATTGTACCTTCCAATAGTGTAGTCATTGAGTGTTCCGGGACATTTTCAACAGTTGGGACCAGGATGGCCCTTTCCTTACAATTAATAAGCACTGAATTGGTAGAGAGCCAATCCATTCCCAAAACCACGTCCACCCTCTTAAGTGGTAGACAAATCAAATCGACTTGGAAGACTCGATCATCAACAGTTATAATACAGTCCTCACATTTCCGAGAAGTTTCTACACTTCCGTCGACGGCCGTGCCAACTACCATCGGTGAATCCAAGGGTACCGTTTCTAACCCGAGACGCTGGACACACTGAGGTGAAATAAAGGAGTGCGACGCTCCACAATCAATCAAAACAAGACAAGTCTGATTATTTAATAGACACGTACCAGCAATTAGTTCATTGTTGCTCTTCGCCTTCTTTGCATCAAGTGTATACACCCTTCCTGTATTCCCTCCTTGACTGCTTCTATCTGGACAATTCCAAGCAAAATGCCCTTTCTTACCGCAATTAAAGCATGTTACACCTTCACTACCCTTGCATCTTCCAACATGGTTTCCCTTGCATTTGTTACAAAAAGGCGGGTGTGATGGTGTGGTGTCGTTTTCTTTTACCTCCCCGTTTCACTTGGGAGGACGGCACGCTAGACCCTTCACGCGAAATTTGGAAGGAGAATGCGCCCGTGGTGGGATGAATTTTATTTCAGTTCTTCCTACGATATCACACGAACTTTCTTATTGGTCCTACGAGTAGGAAAGGGAAAAAAAGATCTCAACTAAACCCTAGGAGTTTGCTAAGTGTGGAGATTTACACCTAGACTAGAAATTCTGGAGTCCGGGAGGTCGGTTATACATAGGGAAGTGTTTAAACACCCTACATATCTGTAGTACTCTACAGGAACCTTCTCTGTGTCATTGTGATTGTGTTTGCTGCTAATGATTGGGAAAGTTTCTCCTTTGTGTTAGGAGAAGGAATTGAATTGTTTAAAGAAAGACAGACAGATAGACAGACTGACTATTTTTGGTATTTTATTAGCTCGCTGAGATTCCTTGTGAACCTCATGCCTACATATCCCTAGTGGAAGTCAGAGCTTAATGTAGTTCGGGGAACTAACTAGGGAAATTAATTGTTTTTTTGGGTGCCTTGCTTGAAGCTCAAGGTTGAAGCTTGGAATTAAATCTCTGTTTACAGTAAAGAGACATGAAATTATCTCTACAGAGAGGTATTTGTACTATTCTACCACAAACATTTTGAAAGAGTGACAGAATAACTGAATTCATTTCAATCAAGAGGGGGACCTTACTTGTGTGTGCAAGTATGCCAGTCAGATGCCTCTTAAATGAAAGAAAGATGCTCGTCCAAATTAGGGAAAGTGTACAAGTCTGGGGATGTGCCAGAGCATGTCTTTCAGAGTCCTAAATGGGAGACTTTGATTGAAATTGAAATTGAAATGTTTGTTTGTTTGAATGTGGTAGAGTAGTAAAAATATCTCTCTATAGAGATAAGCTATGTCTATCTACTGTATAAAAGATTTGAATTTAGCTGGCTTGTATGAGGCCCAAGCTTGAGGCTTTTTGATTGATTAATTAATGTTATTGAGGGTTAATTACAAGGTATTTTAGTGTTCTGTACAAAGCCCAGAATTGAGGCTGACCCTTATTTGGAGAGTGTTTATTTGATGGATTTTATTTGGTGTTCTGTACAAAGCCCAGAATTGAGGCTGACTCTACTGAGGGAGATTCTATTTATGTGCCTTGTACAAAGCCCAAGGTTGTGGCTGACTCTAGCTATGAAAAACATTATTTTCTGCCTTGTACAAAGCCCAAGGTTGTGGCGGACTTTTAAATAAATGAATTGAGTATGGATGACTATATGGGAAAAGATCCTAAGTGTTAGGAATCTTTGACACATGAAAGTATGGTTTATCTGCCTTGTACAAAGCCCAAGGTTGTGGCTATTGAATGATGAAGAACTCACTGGGGAGACTCTATTATCTGCCTTGTACAATGCCCAAGGTTGAGGCTGACTCTTGACAGGGGAGTTTTATTGTTTGGTGCCTTGTATGAAGCCCAAGGTTGAGGCTAACTGTTTTGTTGGTTTTAACTCTACTGGAGATTAAAAAGACTGTTTTTCTTTGGAAGCTAACCCTTTCCAGGGATTTTGACTCAGCTGGTGAATTTGTCTATTAAAAGACTGACTTTTATCATATTTTTGGAGGCTGACCCTTTCCAGGGGTTTTGACTCTTTTGGGGGAAATTATCTCCTAAGAGAAATGAATTTTTATTTATGATTGACTTTGGAGGCTAACCCTTTCCAGGGGTTTTTATTGAAATGATGGATTGATTTTAAATTGACTTTGGAGGCTAACCCTTTCCAGGGATCTTTATTGAAATGAAAGAATGTGTGGAAGCTAACCCTTTCCAGGGATTTGACATTTTAGACAGATGTTGGAGGCTAACCCTTTCCAGGGGTTTTGACAAAGTGATTGATTTGGGTAGCACTCCATTATTAAGGGATGAAAGGATTGGCAGAAAGATTATCTAGTGGAGACTTCTTGTTTAAAGCCCAAGATGAAGGCTGACTCAATGCTGAGGGTGACCAAACATGGATCCTAGACTCTGCTAAGGAAGATTGATGAAGATAAGGGTGACAGAGACTGTCCATGTCTCTCATTCCAAAAATGTACTCAATGCAAAATTGAGACAAACTTAGCTTGTTTAAAGTCTGGTTTAAATTGGAAGAAACTCACCAGGGTAGGCTAAAAGGTGACTAAAGACCTGTTCCTATGTTTATAAGAAACCTGATGGGTCCTTGTATACAAGCTCAAGAGGAAGCTGAAAATGCTTTTAAGAAGCCTGTGGGTCCTTGTACAAAGCCCAAGAGGAGGCTAATCGAGGGTCCTTGTTGTAGCACAAGAGAAAGCTTATGTAGTTTTGAACTTATTTTGGCTCTAAGCAAATGGGTAAGAGGTTTCACCGGGAATAATTCCTCTTTGGGTGGACGTGTCCTATTATTTGGATTCTAAGGTTTTTACCAAGATGTTTCACCGGGAATAATTCATCTTGGGGGTTTGAACTACAGATCTCTAATTAGGAAAGAGCCTTCACCGGGAAGACATTCTCAATCCTAGGTCATATTCCTAATATATATATATAGTTTAACTGTCCTAAGGTTTATACTCAAACGTAGTTCTAAACAAATATATGTACAGTTTATATTTGACAGTAATTTAAATAAAGACTGTAAATTGAAAGCTTGTAAAGCCTAACCTGGATGGAGTGGAGGCCATTGAAGAAGTATGTACAGAGCCTCAACAATATTTTTGTTGTTTTGTTGATAACAGTTGAATATGTATGATAAACAGTTAATGGTTTTTGAAAACAGAAGAAGTGAAGATGGACAAAGGTCACATAGGTATCTGAAGAGTTTCACCGGGAATAATGCCCTTCAAATACCAGAAGAATGTTTTGAAAACAGAAAGAAGATTTTGAAAATACAGTTTTGAAAACAGGCTAAGAAGAGAAGGTGTTTGGGACTTACACTCTATTAGAGGCCCAGTACTTTACAGTACTGGTTATGAGAGCAATTTGAAAATGATTTTGAATGATACAAGGTTTTGTTGTTTGAAAACCTTAATCATTTTATTTAATCAGAGATTGAAAATAGTTTTAAGAATTGACAAAAGTCAACTTAATTAAAGTAAAAATAAAGATTTTACTTAATTAAGACCTAATCAATTAGGGTTTTATCATAAAATGATTCACAAAGTAATTAAGTTAAAACAAAGTGAATATATGTATTTAAAACATTTTAATATAACACTTAAATCATACTATTTTAAACCTAATAAAAATATATGAAATAAATAATATTTTTATGATTTTTTTGATTATTCATAAAATAGATATATTAAATGACAAGTGTGTGAAAAATGAAGTGAAAATGATTTATTTTGATAGGTTAAATAATTTGTTAAAGTTGTGAAGGAGTTAAATGGGAAAAGTGGTAAAAAAATATGGTTTTGTCACCAACCAGGTTTGAACCCACGCCCTTTGTATTACCAGCCCAAAACAACACCACTGAGCCAACGCGCGCTTGGTGTCATATGCATGGTTCCATTGCAATTCATATATTACTCAAATGCATAGAAGTAAAAAAGAAATAAAATCAAAAGGTCTGGGGCGAGGGGGATTCGAACCCCAGACCTTGGGCACGCGCAACACACAAACACTCTCTACCACTGGGCTATCACGCTTTAGTCGTTAATGAAACAGGTATCAATCAAAATAAAATAAACTTAGACCTGAGTTTGAAAATTGCGCGCCACCACCATCTTCGTCTTCAACCTCAAGCTCCATGAATTTGAATTTCTGAACTCACTCGTTTCTCAACCATTTGCCACGATGTAAACATGAAACTTGCTCTAAATTCACTCACGATTCTAAATATGTAACTAACATGAACTAATATTAACTACATCTAACTAATTTACCAGAAATCGTGAAGAACCCTAAAATTTCAAAATTAAATTAAATGACTATACTGAAAGATAAATGGATGATGATAGAGGGTTTTCAATCCTCTGATGATGCTGAACAAGATAGAATCGAGCTATTTCACAAAGAGTACTTAAATTAGAGAGGTGAAGTTCAGAAACTTACCTCTGAAAATGGAGGTCGTGAGGGTGATTGAGGGCACTTGGGCTTGAATGAATGATCTCAATAGCTTCCCTGAGACTCAATGATGCTAACTGGATGCTTATTGTAGCCTGAATCCTTCTGAATTGTTCTATGGACCTCCCTCGATTTGAGCTTCAAGTGAACATGGAGGGTGTTGATTCTCGAGTTACAGATGAGCTGCAGCCATCTGGTTAGCTTCACTATGACCTGAGGAGTGTGCCTGGATGATTGGCTTGCCTTGAAACCTTCTGAATCACTCCATGGACCTCCAACTGCAGATGCTCCAAAGTGAGAGCAACAATGGTGTTCCTCCACCTACAGAACTGATCCAGGTGCTTGGATCACCTCAAATGACCTCCCTTGAGATGTTAGAATGCTCACTTCCCAAAGATAAGCTCTGGTTTGAAGAAATCGATTCTTCTTGCCAAAGAACTTTGAAAAACAATGAACAAGAGAAGAGAAAGAGAAAGCAAGTAATATGGTTGCTTTGGTGTGTTTTTGAATGAGGAATGCATCTGTATTTATAGGCAAATGGATCAGTATAGCTGCAGAGGAGTGAGCTTCCTTAGTGAGGTTGATTTGGTTTCTTAGCCATGAAGGAAGTTTGCAAATATCTCTTATGCAATGATGGGAATTTTGATTCCATTTGATCAATCCCCTAGCCCTCGATTTTGCTTGATCTTAGGGGACAATTCTGAGCCAGAAATGAGCTCTAATTGGTTGGTGAGAAGATTCCTTGGGTGATTCATCAATTTGCCATAAATTCACAAATGTAATCATTACATAATCACATGTTCTTGTTTTTAGAATCTTCTTCAATTCTTATGGCATGGTGAAAATGAATGCATGGCATGTTTTCAGATGTGTTATGGGTCGTGTAGCATCCATAAGAGAGGTTATTTGCACAAAATTTGCAAAGTCAAAAAGTGTCCATGACCTATAATTTCACTTCATGAGGCCAACTTTGAACAAGCATAACTCCTAGCTCAAATTGAATTTGGAGAAGGTTGAACACAATTTGGAAAGCCCTAAACATCTACTTTAAATCATTAGTTTATGTCTTCTTCAGAATCATTTGGGAAATTTGTGAAAAATGAGCCCAAAGTTGGATGAAAACTAGGTTAAAACACTTAGAAAAATTTCTAAGTGTTTATGACCTAAACTTCAAAATTTCCAAAACTTCATAAATGGTTGATCTTTTGAAAAAAGTTCCTTTGTAAGATGTTGTTTTATTTTGCAAGATCTACAACTTTCATGTTGGAAGTTTTTTGAGTTGTGTAGGTGAAATTTTGAGTTCTCACCATGCCTTCAAAAACCCTAATTCCCGACTTTTCGCTCCTTGATGAATTTCTCTGAATTTCTTTGGCCAAATGACTTTGACATCCATATATTGATGATATTGATCTTTGAAAGTCATTTTTTGACCAAAAACCTTAAAAGTCAATGATGATCCTTCACAGTTGACTTTTTCCTGACAAAGTGAATTTTTGGGCTTTTGTGTAGAAATAAGATCTTCTCCCCAAATGGATGATATAAATGGATTATATTGAGGTGGTAGAGATCCTTGAATCATGTCTTGAGTTTTGGATTCATGCCCTGATCAGAAGTCAACTATCTTGGTGAATTAGGTCAAAACCCTAATTTATCGACCATGTGAAAATAATGACTGTAGACTTTGAATTGAAGTGTGATGTCCAGTAGATCTTGTCATATGAGTTATTTGAAGATGATTGATGTCTTTGAATGGTTCCCTGGGGCTTTTTAGGGTTTCCCAAAAGTGATCCCTGATTTTAGTCCTTGATAGGCTCAAAACCCTAGTCTGGTGACCTGAGTAAACCTGTACTCAGATGACTGGATGTCTAATCAATCATAGATGAGAAAAGTGAAGTTTTTGAGCCCCATGATTGTATTAGAGACTAGTCTTTGTATTGATTGATCCTTTGCCTGAGCTTTCTTGTCTTTGGGCATCCTCGATTAGGTACCAGATGGAGAAATGACTGCTCTGGGAACTTGTCTTGACCTGATGAAAAATCCTGAAGATATGCCATCTCAGGGGGGTCAAAAATTAGGGTATGACAGATGGTCTAACATTCTGGTTCGGCTTACCTTTGGATGGTGCTTGATCGCGACTTTACGTGTCTATAAATCTGATAACTGCAAGTGCACAGTCGTGTCGTGTAGTTTTAAAAGATATCGAATCCACAGGGACTATGAATCGATCTACCGTTATCTAAGGTTACTATGTAAAGCTAGGAGTACTAAAATTTCGATTGTTCCTGAGGGAAAGTGATTGTGAGAAAATAAAGAATAATAATAAAATACAGGTATCAGTATGTATTTCGTTTAACTAAAGGTAATCCGAAGGTTCATTGGCTTTTGCATAATTAAATTAAAAATCTTTACTAATTCCAATTGATTAAAAATCCTCGTCTCAAACTTTCGCTCTGTTGATTCAGACTACTATCCTAATCCTAATGTACGCTTTCGCCATCCCATTAGATTTTAGAAGAGCTTTTTGGAAACAATGTAATTAATAAAATGCCTATTTTACGAGGTTGTTATCTATTTAAATCTCCTAATCTCAAACTTTCGCTCTGTTGACTCGGAACATGCTAATATCCCTAACGTACGCTTTCGCCATCCCATTCGGGTGTAAAAACACTTTTTGAAAATAAATAAGTTCCAATTAGTTTTAATACGCTTTCGCCATCCTTAAAACTAATGTCCTATGTCTACTATCCAGTTAAAGATCTCAAACTTTCGCTCTATTGATTTTAACCTTTGACCGTCCTAATCCCTCAAACTTTCGCTCTATTGGTTTTAAGACTTACTAATTAAACTAGACATATAAACCAAAAATAAGTGATAATTAATAAAACATAATTTAAGCCAATTTATTTCGGATCCCTACGGTTAACTTACTTTACATACCGACACCTTTAGTATTTTAGCCAGACATATTAATACGATTAAACATACATATATTGGTTCGGTTCATAATAATAAGCATATTAAATGGCATATAATATATCATGCAGATAAATAATATAAATAAGGCGGTAAATAAAAAACCTGAATTAAAATAAATCTGGATTGAATTGAATCTTGAAGTACTCGAACTTCCACCACAGGTTGGCTGGATCGTTCTTCGGAATTTAAATGGCAGAAAATAAAAACAAGGAAATAAAGCGATAAATCTAACGTAAGGCTAGATCTATGAAAAGTTCACAACAATTTCCAGTGTAGAAATCGTTGTGAGAAAATAGACGGTTAAATGAAAACAGAATAAGGAAAAGCAGTTCGCGGTACAATTTCGGCAGCACTTCGTTGGCAGGAAATCGGACTCCTTGGAAGTGGGATAGCAGGTCCTATTTATAGGAGGAGGTTTGCAGTTGGAATCCGTGAATTGAGGAACTTTTCTGACTGGGACTTGGAGACGTGCGTCTCCGCTTCTTCAGGAAGTGCTCTTGACTGACTTGAGACGTGCGTCTCAAGTGGAGGAAAAATAGGGGCAGTTGGAGACGGGCGTCTCCTCTTGGTGACGTGGCTGAAGAGAACGTGGAGACGTGCGTCTCCACTTGCTTGCAGGTCTGGGCCACGCGCCTTTTGATTCATGGTGGGCTGAATATCTCTTTTGGGC
Organism: Vicia villosa; assembly: GCF_029867415.1. Lineage (NCBI taxonomy): Eukaryota > Viridiplantae > Streptophyta > Magnoliopsida > Fabales > Fabaceae > Vicia > Vicia villosa. The sequence goes on along the minus strand of NW_026705214.1, from coordinate 73,571 downwards.
CTTTTGGGTCCTAATTGCACCCTTCTTTCACTTCAGCACTCCCTTTTCATCTTTTAGGCATAAATATTGGTCATTTAAGCTCAATTTTCTTTCCTTTTCGCAAATAGTCGAAATTGAAGTGTAAAACCTGAAATAAAGCAAATACACGCGTAATATCATAATAAATTAACATAATAAACGGAAAATGCTATAAATATCTATGGATTTTAGGCTAAATATACGATATAAAATCGTGTTATCAAATTCCCCCAGACTTGAACCTTTGCTTGTCCTCAAGCAAAATAAGAAGATAAAGATAAATGAAACACACTTCCACCACGTCGTTCAGTCATACTTAGCTACATAGTGTTCTTATTCGGAAGTAACGAATCTTAGCAATAAACCTATAGTAACAACACTAAACAACTCCCAGTATGCATACCAATCCGAATCATGCCATTATAGCTCGACCTATTTGACTTGTCATCATGTTTCACCCTTTTCATTCGCGCGCAATCACATTAAGCCCATTATCCTGACACGCACATAGCAGAGTAGTCGGTTAGTGACTATGATCCTTCTCATGGAGTTCTGGCACAATATGTGGTATACTCCTTAGCATTCACTTGTAGATTGTGGGGAATCGGACAATAGTCCTTCCTACCAAGTTCATTACCAGATGACTTCTGAACCAATCGACAGTGAGTTTTTAAATTCTTTGTATATGAGATTTGCGACCGTTAGGTTAAATGATCTTGTGAGGATCACCTTACTTAGTAGGCACATTTCTTCTTATAGTTGAACACATAATTATTATGAGGATCATACACTTATATTCATCGACTCTCTGCGTAGTTTGTATCTAAGACGGTGCCGACTGCTAGAATAAACTACTAAGGGTTATTTCAAAACTTAAAGTCGATGGTTTTGGTATAACGGGTATTCAAATCGATTATGTATACTCGGGGGTTTTAGAGTGTTGCGACAATAAGGATGTTGATTAATTCAGTTTCGGTGCGTTGAGTGATTGAGTAGCTTCGTATTTCTTGAACGTGTGGGGTTTGCGTTTATCGTTTAGGAGCAAAGTAAAAAAAAAATTTTTGTTATGGCTCAAGAAAATGGAAGAAATTGAAATAACTACGGAATTATACATATAAGACTTAAATTCCATAAATATTCTTTATTGAATTAGAAAAACATTACAAGGAAGGGAAATAACTGAAGGGAAAAATAAAACTAAAGGAAATAGAAATAATACGACTCCCCCAGACTTAGATGATGCAATGTCCTCAGTGCATAAGAACTACTCCTCATTGTTGCGGTTTCGAGAACTGCTCGCGCCTCTTGTACGAACACGGCGACGTCTATCAGGAGAGTCATTAACACGAATGTCAAGATCATGCAAATATGTGGCAATTTCAGCGTATTGACTTTCGTTCCTAATAGCATAGTCACGGTGCTCCTGTTGCATCTCTCGGATGAGCCTAATTGTTTCAGTTTGGTTTGTCTGCATAGCTTGAACGAGTTGATCTTGGCGTTGAATAGCAGCATACATGGCTTCAAGAGTGATAGGCGGAGGGTTGTTTGGAGGAGGTTGGTTGACATCAGCTTGCCCTTGGTTGAGTTCTTCTTCATTTGCATCCATAGGTTCATTAGGATGTTCTTGTTGGTCATCTTGAGGGTTGTCTTCAATAAGCCTCCAACGTTGAACATAACGGATGTTAATTCTTTCAGGACAAGGAAGGATGACATAAGGAATAGGAACTTTGTTGACGACCAAAGTGTATCGGCCATCATGGCGGGGTGAAACCAAGTGGGAATCGCGGCAGTAAGTGAGATCGAGTGACTGAGCAGGCTTCATGAGATGAGAGAGTGATAGGAGCTCGTCACCAAGACCTAAAGCACAGGCCAAAGTAGTAATAATGCCTCCAAGCAAGAATGGATTTGTAGCGGGGGCGTTAACTAAACCTTGGATGTGTTGGAACATAAACGGCGCGGCATTGAAACGGATATTGTTAAGCGCACAGTAAAGGAAAAATAATTCATTTTGGTTTACCTTGTGGTTGTTGGATCTTGCAAAAATAATATGCCCCAAGACACGTTGAAAATAACGTATAGCGGGGTTTTGAATGTGAGAAGCATGAAGAGCTCTCCAACCGGTAGGATTTTCTCCAGTGAGATGGAACCAAAATTCAAAAGCGAGATCCTCCCAGGATCGACCATTGAGTTCTTGAAAGATTGAGCGGTGAGCAATTGGAGCATGATTAAAATGCAAATATGAAGCTACGACATCTTGATCTAGAGCATATTCACGGTTGAACATCCGGAATTGGATGCTACCGGTTGAGAATGGTTGATTAGAGGGAGTGTCGTAGTTGAAGGAACTCAAAAATTCTAAGACGAGCGGCTCATAAGTAGGTACGGGTTCGGTACAAAGATGGTGGAGGCTAGATTTAGTGAGCAAACGGGTGACACCATCAATGAGACCCAAAGTTTCTAGACACTCGGTGTTCACAAATTTTGTGGGAACAACCGAACGTTCGTAGAAAGCAACATATTTTGTTCGTTGAGCATCATCTCGGAAGATAATGTTTGAAAGGTCGGGAGGTGGTCGCTCGGGACGCTCACTACGGATTAATGAACGTGGAGGCATGGTGAATATGGAAATGAAAAATAAAAATGTAGTGTAGAAGAGTAGAGAATGGTATGATAGTTGTGAGGAAGAAGAGTGGTGGTGGTGTGGTTTTATAGTGAGGTTTGAAAATGGGGTGGTTAATGGAGAATTAAAATGGATTAATGGTGGTGTTTGAAGTTTGAATAGAATAGAAGAATGGGAAATGAATGGAGTTTAAGAGGTGAATGATGGAGGATGAATGAGGTTAATGGAGTTTAAATGGAATAAATAGGGGAAGAATGAGGAGAATGAATTTTGAAATTCAAATTCAAAATTCAAAAATGGGATAAATGTGGTCTTCTGCGTGGTCAAAAAGGCAGCACAGACTGCTGGCCTTGGGAAGGCGCGCGTCTCAGGCAGCCAGTCTGCTGGGGGACAGGCATGGAGACGGGCGTCTCCTGTCCTATGCATGCAGACTGCTGGTCCCACATAAATGGAGACGTGCGTCTCCTAGCTCAGGTAAGTGGTTTCCACACGTGCAGGTGTGGACCAATTCTGACAGTAGCAATAATACAGAATACCAGCTCAGAACAGTGTCATTGTATCATACTATAAACGGCAAAAATATGGTATACAGGAATGCATAGCAGTTTAAAAGTGATGTAGTAAAACACAGTAGCAGTAATAAATAGAATATTGCATTTAAAATTAAACCGGTACTGAGTGTTAACAGGAGCAGAATGTAAAAGTGCAGAAAAATTAAATTCTAAACTAGGAATTTTAAATTACTAAAACTAGAAATAAAAATCTAATAATCTATTACGGTAACATCTAGCCACGTCTATTGTTGTTTTGATTAGACTGAATGTGCTTGAAAACTTCGTCGAACTTGAAGGATAGAAAAACACTTAGAAAGGGGGGGATTGAATAAGTGTGACTTTAAATCTTGGACGATAAAAATAAATTGCACAATTATTTTTATCCTGGTTCGCTGTTAACGAAGCTACTCCAGTCCACCCCCGCAGAGATGATTTACCTCAACTGAGGATTTAATCCACTAATCGCACGGATTACAATGGTTTTCCACTTAGTCCGCAACTAAGTCTTCCAGAGTCTTCTGATCACAACTTGATCACTCCAGGAACAACTGCTTAGTTCACTCCTAAGACTTTTCTAGAGTCTACTGATCAACACGATCACTCTAGGCTTAGTTCACTCCTAAGACTTTCTGCTCAGCCAACTGCTAAGACTTCCTAGAGTATACTGATCACACGATCACTCTAGTTCCTTACAACTTAATGTAATCTATTCAAGAGTTTACAAATGCTTCTTAAAAGCGATAATCACAACTGTGATATTTCTCTTAATCGTTTAAGCTTAATCTCACTAAAATATTACAACAGCAATGTAGTGAGTTGATGAAGATTAAGATTCTGAGTTTTGATTTGAACAGAGTTTCAGCAAGTTAATATGAATTGTGTTGGTGCGAAATCGTTAACCTTGCTTCTCATCAGAACTTCATATTTATAGGCTTTGAGAAGATGACCGTTGAATGCATTTAATGCTTTGCGTGTTCCGTACAGCATCGCATTTAATGTTATACGCTTTTGTCAACTACCTCGAGCCTTGTTCACGCTGTGTCTACTGACGTAGCCTTTAGTAGCTTTAACGTTCCTTTTGTCAGTCAGCGTAGTCTGCCACGTGTACTTCCTTCTGATCTGATGTTTGTGAATACGACGTTTGAATATCATCAGAGTCAAACAGCTTGGTGCATAGCATCTTCTGATCTTCTGACCTTGAAGTGCTTCTGAGCGTGATACCATCTTCTGATCTTCAGTGCTTCTGATCTCATGTTCTTCTGATGCTTCCATAGACCCATGTTCTGATTCTGCTTCGACCATCTTCTGATGTCTTGCCAGACCATGTTCTGATGTTGCATGCTGAACCATTTGAGACACAACTTCTGAGCGCTGAATTTATGCGTACTCTTTATATATATTTCCTGAAAGGGAAATTGCATTGGATTAGAGTACCATATTATCTTAAGCAAAATTCATATTATTGTTATCATCAAAACTAAGATAATTGATAAGAACAAATCTTGTTCTAACAATCTCCCCCTTTTTGATGATGACAAAAACATATATAAATGATATGAATTTGCGATCAGAAAGAGTAGACGGCAAAAGACAAATTACACAGCTATAGCATAAGCATATGAATATGTCTCCCCATGAGATTAACAATCTCCCCCTGAGATAAATAATCTCCCCCTGAAATAAATACTCGAAGAACTTTGATAAAAGACTTCCCTGATTATTTCGGTAGAGACGATCATATAAGCTTCTGCCTTCAGAGAATTCATAGCTTCTGACTTCTGCTTCCATTGGACAGCTTCAGAACTTGAATTTCTTTAGATCCTTAGAACACTCACAGCTTCTGATTCCTGCTTCCATCGTGGACAGCTTCAGAACTTGAATTTCTTTGATCTTCAGAACATTCACAGCTTCTGACTTCTGCTTCCATTCAGGACAGCTTCAGAACTTGAATTTCTTTGATCTTCAGAACATTCACAGCTTCTGATTTCTGCTTCCATTCAGGACAGCTTCAGAACTTGAGTTTTCTGGATCTTTTAGAACATTCACATCTTCTGATTTCTGCTTCCCTCGGATAGCTTCAGAACTTTGAATGTCTACCAACATCACTTCATGCTAGATTTGTATCAGAACATTGTTGAATGTACCAGAGCATCATCAGAGCATCTCTACATCCTGAAATGTTACAGAACAAAAACTAAACGACAAAAGTCAGCATGAGCGAGTTAAAACATAAAATGTATGTTTGAACACATTATATGTATCAGAGCCATATAGGTTGAAATAATATATCAGAGCAAATAATGTATCAGAGCCATAACATTATATGTATCAGAGCAAATAGAATTTTGTCAGAACAGGATAGACAATGATATTCAAATTCTATTATCAGTGCTTCTGATTCATTCTTCTTTCTTGCTTCTGATCTCTGAAGCTTGATAGCACTCAGCTTGCTTCAGTTTCCATGGTTTTGCTTCTAGTGTTTGCTTTGAAGATTTTCTTCACTTCTTTGTACCTGCAAAACACTTAAACCATATAGAACTTGCAGTTCTTGTTAGTGAATGTGTGGGAGCCTTTACCCAGCAACTGATAGATTTAATCAAATCATTTATCATTTATCTTCTCCCCCTTTTTGTCATAACATCAAAAAGAATATTTAAAAAGATTCAGATGTATAAAACGACAAAAGAAAACATTTACTGGAATGTAAAACACAAAGAAACTTTTCATTGATAATCAAAAGATGATTACAAGAAGATGTGCAACAAAGAAAAAGTTGAGAGGGAACGAGAAGAGTTTAAAGAGTATTTAAAAGAAAATGAAACGAATGATGACTAGCATTTAATGTTACGTGACGTGAGGAGAGATAATAGAGACAAATGAGGTGACTAGCACAGTTACCTATGGTCGGCGTCCCTTCAACTGCACGCGCGCTTATCCATGAATAGTAACGACAGGTTTACCATCCCGAGATAAAACGTAACAGCTGTTTTGCTTTAAAAGAGGTTCTGAATCAACTTAGACAATGAAACGTTAGTAATAACCGAATCATAATTTCTAAAAGATTTCAATCAGAACTTCTGATTAAAAAAAAATGTTCCACATTCATTTCAGAAGATACTCATACATGAGAACTTCTCATCTTCTCATTCTGGGCATAAATCCATACTGATGTTCTTCAGAATGAACTTAAACCTATCTTCAGCCAGGGGTTTTGTAAAGATATCAGCCCATTGATGGTCTGTATCAACAAAGTTTAAAGAAATAACACCCTTCTGAACATAGTCCCTTATGAAATGATGTTTTATCTCAATATGTTTAGCTTTTGAATGAAGAATAGGATTCTTATATAAACATATAGCAGAAGTATTATCACAGAATATAGGAATGTTACTCTCAAATATCTGATAATCTTCTAACTGACTCTTCATCCAGAGCATCTGTGTACTACAACCAGCAGCTGCGACATATTCTGCTTCTGTGGTTGATAGAGCAATGGTTGCTTGCTTCTTGCTGTACCAGGAGATTAAGTGACTTCCAAGAAATTGGCAACTTCCTGAAGTACTTTTTCTTTCGATTCTGTCTCCAGCATAATCAGCATCGCAGAATCCTACTAAGTTGTATTCTTTAGATTTTCTGTAAACTAAGCCAACATTAGTAGTACCTTTCAGATACCTTAGAATTCTCTTAACAGCAGTTAAATGAGATTCTCTAGGATCTGATTGGAATCTAGCACACAAACAAACACTGAACAGAATGTCAGGTCTAGAAGCAGTCAGATATAGAAGAGATCCAATCATACCTCTGTATAACTTCTGATCTACCTTCTTACTTACCTCATCCTTACCTAGGATGCATGTTGGATGCATAGGAGTTTTGGCTTCTTTGCAGTCCAGAAGATTAAACTTCTTCAGAAGTTCCTTCACATACTTGGTTTGATGAACGTACGTTCCTTCTGATGTTTGATTTATTTGTATTCCAAGGAAGTACTTGAGTTCTCCCATCATGCTCATTTCAAACTCAGCCTGCATAGACTTAGCAAACTCCTTTCCAAGTGTAGCATTAGATGTTCCAAAAATAATATCATCTACATATATTTGACAAATTAAAATATCCTTTTTAAAGGTTTTACAAAAGAGAGTAGTGTCCACTTTTCCTCTAGTGAAACCATTATCCAGAAGGAAAGAACTTAAGCGTTCATACCAAGCTCTGGGAGCCTGTTTCAATCCATACAATGATTTCTTAAGTTTAAAAACATGACTAGGAGACATAGAGTCTTCAAAACCAGGAGGTTGATGGACATAAACTTCTTCATCTATATAACCATTTAAGAAGGCACTCTTAACATCCATCTGATAGAGAGTGATGTTATGTTGAGTGGCAAAAGAAATTAATAGACGAATAGACTCTAACCTGGCCACTGGTGCAAAAGTTTCTGTATAGTCAATCCCTTCTTGCTGACTATAACCCTGAGCCACCAGTCTGGCTTTGTTTCTTACCACTTCACCTTTCTCACTGAGCTTGTTTCTGAAGACCCATTTTGTACCAATTATATTGAATCCATCTGGTCTAGGAACAAGATCCCAAACATCATTCCTTGTAAACTGATTCAGTTCTTCTTGCATAGCAATTATCCAGTCTGGATCTTCTAGAGCATGATCAACAGAAGTTGGCTCGATCAAAGATACAAGACCTAATTGACAGTCTGCACTGTTCTTAAGGAATGCTCTTGTTCTGATTGGATCATCCTTCTTTCCAAGAATGACATCTTCTGAATGACCAGAGATGAGTCTGGATGATCTTCTGACAGATGGTTCTTCAGATATGCTTAGATCCTCCAGAGAAGCTGATACTTGATCTTCCGATTCTTTGCTTCTGAGAGGTTCTGCTTCTGATGCGTTGCTTCTTGGCTCAACAACTTCTGAGATGTCAATATCATAACCTGCAAAATTATCAACCTGCTTTGGTTTTTCAGAACCAAGCTTATCATCAAACCTGATATTGATTGATTCTTCTACAACCAATGTTTCAGTATTGTATACTCTGTAGCCTTTTGAGCGTTCAGAATATCCAAGAAGAAAACATTTTTGTGCTTTGGAATCAAACTTACCAAGATGATCTTTAGTGTTCAGAATAAAGCATACACATCCAAAAGGATGGAAATATGAGATGTTGGGCTTTCTATTCTTCCACAATTCATAGGGAGTCTTATTTAGAATAGGTCTGATAGAGATTCTATTCTGAATATAGCATGCAGTGTTTATTGCTTCTGCCCAGAAATGCTTAGCCATATTGGTTTCATTGATCATGGTTCTGGCCATTTCTTGAAGAGTCCTATTCTTTCGCTCTACAACTCCATTTTGCTGTGGAGTTCTAGGACAAGAGAAATCATGGGCAATACCATTCTCTTTGAAGAATTCTTCAAAGGATCTGTTCTCAAATTCACCACCATGATCACTTCTGACCTTTATGATTTTACACTCTTTTTCAGATTGAATCTGAATGCAGAAATCAAAGAACACTGAATGAGTCTCATCCTTGTGTTTCAAGAATTTTACCCATGTCCAGCGGCTATAATCATCTACGATGACTAATCCATATTTCTTTCCTCTGACAGATGCTGTTTTGACTGGGCCAAACAGATCAATGTGCAAGAGTTCTAATGGCCTTGAGGTAGAAACAACATTCTTAGACTTGAATGCAGGTTTGGAGAACTTGCCCTTCTGACATGCTTCACAAAGAGCATCTGATTTGAATTTCAGATTAGGGAGTCCTCTGACAAGATTCAGTTTGTTAATCTGAGAAATCTTTCTCAAACTAGCATGACCTAATCTCCTGTGCCAGACCCACTGCTCTTCAGAAACAGACATAAGACAGGTCACCTTCTGACTCATAAGATCTTGCAGATCTGTCTTATAAATGTTATTCTTCCTCTTGCCTGTAATTAGGATTGAGCCATCCTTCTGATTTACAGCCTTGCAAGACTTTTGATTGAAGATTATATCATAACCATTGTCACTTAATTGACTGATAGATAAGAGGTTATGAGTTAATCCTTCTACAAGAAGTACATTAGAGATGGAAGGAGAGTTACCAGACTTTATAGTTCCAGAGCCAATTATCTTGCCCTTCTGATCTCCTCCAAACTTGACTTCTCCTCCAGACTTAAGCACCAGGTCTTGGAACATAGACCTTCTTCCTGTCATGTGTCGCGAGCATCCAGAGTCCAGGTACCATGACATGTTGTGCTTTGTCCTTCTTGCAGCCAAGGATATCTCTTCAGAATCTGATTCTGATGTAGATTCTGATCCGTCATCTTCTGTCGCCATCAGCGCACAGTTGGCCTGCTCATCTTCTGAATCATCTCCTGACTCATCCCAGGTTGCCATAAGACCTTTCTTCTTATGAAACTTCTTCTTGGGACTTTCCTTCTGAAGATTTGGACATTCATTCTTGTAGTGTCCAGGCTCATTGCATTCATAGCACATGACCTTCTTCTTGTCAAATCTTCTTTCATCAGAAGATTCTCCACGTTCAAATTTCCTTGAACTTCTGAAGCCTCTGAACTTCCTTTGCTTGGTCTTCCAGAGTTTATTTAGCCTTCTGGAAATCATGGACAGTTCATCTTCTTCTTCAGATTCTGATTCTTCAGGATCTTCTTCTCTAGCCTGAAAAGCGTTAGTGCATTTCTTGATATTAGATTTTAATGCAATAGACTTACCTTTCTTTTGAGGCTCATTTGCATCCAGCTCAATCTCATGGCTTCTCAAGGCACTGATAAGCTCTTCCAGAGAAACTTCATTCAGATTCTTTGCAATCTTGAATGCAGTCACCATAGGACCCCATCTTCTGGGTAAACTTCTGATGATCTTCTTCACATGATCAGCCTTGGTGTATCCTTTGTCAAGAACTCTCAATCCAGCGGTCAGAGTTTGAAATCTTGAAAACATCTTTTCAATGTCTTCATCATCCTCCATCTTGAAGGCTTCATACTTCTGGATTAAGGCTAGAGCTTTGGTCTCCTTGACTTGAGCGTTTCCTTCATGAGTCATTTTCAAGGACTCATATATATATCATAGGCCGTTTCCCTGCTAGATATCTTCTCATACTCAGCATGAGAGATAGCATTCAGCAAAACAGTTCTGCATTTATGATGATTCCTGAAAAGCTTTTTCTGATCATCATTCATTTCTTGCCTTGTCAGCTTTACGCCTCTGGCATTTACAGGATGTTTGTAACCATCCATCAGAAGATCCCATAGATCACCATCTAGACCCAGAAAGTAACTTTCCAGTTTATCTTTCCAGTATTCAAAGTTTTCACCATCAAATACCGGCGGTCTAGTATAACCATTGTTACCGTTGTATTGCTCAGCAGAGCCAGATGTAGATGTAGTCTTTTCACTTTCATCAACCATCTTTTAAATGAAGCGTTTTTCTCTTCCTGAATCTTTTCTAAACACGGTTAAGTGCTTGCACCTTAGAACCGGCGCTCTGATGCCAATTGAAGGATAGAAAAACACTTAGAAAGGGGGGGATTGAATAAGTGTGACTTTAAATCTTGGACGATAAAAATAAATTGCACAATTATTTTTATCCTGGTTCGCTGTTAACGAAGCTACTCCAGTCCACCCCCGCAGAGATGATTTACCTCAACTGAGGATTTAATCCACTAATCGCACGGATTACAATGGTTTTCCACTTAGTCCGCAACTAAGTCTTCCAGAGTCTTCTGATCACAACTTGATCACTCCAGGAACAACTGCTTAGTTCACTCCTAAGACTTTTCTAGAGTCTACTGATCAACACGATCACTCTAGGCTTAGTTCACTCCTAAGACTTTCTGCTCAGCCAACTGCTAAGACTTCCTAGAGTATACTGATCACACGATCACTCTAGTTCCTTACAACTTAATGTAATCTATTCAAGAGTTTACAAATGCTTCTTAAAAGCGATAATCACAACTGTGATATTTCTCTTAATCGTTTAAGCTTAATCTCACTAAAATATTACAACAGCAATGTAGTGAGTTGATGAAGATTAAGATTCTGAGTTTTGATTTGAACAGAGTTTCAGCAAGTTAATATGAATTGTGTTGGTGCGAAATCGTTAACCTTGCTTCTCATCAGAACTTCATATTTATAGGCTTTGAGAAGATGACCGTTGAATGCATTTAATGCTTTGCGTGTTCCGTACAGCATCGCATTTAATGTTATACGCTTTTGTCAACTACCTCGAGCCTTGTTCACGCTGTGTCTACTGACGTAGCCTTTAGTAGCTTTAACGTTCCTTTTGTCAGTCAGCGTAGTCTGCCACGTGTACTTCCTTCTGATCTGATGTTTGTGAATACGACGTTTGAATATCATCAGAGTCAAACAGCTTGGTGCATAGCATCTTCTGATCTTCTGACCTTGAAGTGCTTCTGAGCGTGATACCATCTTCTGATCTTCAGTGCTTCTGATCTCATGTTCTTCTGATGCTTCCATAGACCCATGTTCTGATTCTGCTTCGACCATCTTCTGATGTCTTGCCAGACCATGTTCTGATGTTGCATGCTGAACCATTTGAGACACAACTTCTGAGCGCTGAATTTATGCGTACTCTTTATATATATTTCCTGAAAGGGAAATTGCATTGGATTAGAGTACCATATTATCTTAAGCAAAATTCATATTATTGTTATCATCAAAACTAAGATAATTGATAAGAACAAATCTTGTTCTAACAGAACTGAGCGTTGACGGTGTCGATGAAATCGAAGAAATGCATTTGCAAAGTGTGAAGCTCGTTGCGCACATGTTGTACATCTTGTTGTAGTGCATTGATTGCTTGTTCGTGCGTGTTCAGATTGGGCATCCTTTGATTTACCGATGCGGTGGACGTAGCGGGTTGTTGTGGCTCGAGTTCGACATCAGTCATGTCAACAGTGTATTCATCAGCAGAATCTTCAGAAGGTGTCTCAGGCTCGTACTCGGGTATAGGCTCGTCTTCTGATAAAGGTTCATATTCAGGAATGGGTTCATCAACAGGAAGAGGTTCATAATAACCAGGTGGTGTTTCAGGTTCAGATTCAGATGCAGGCATTTCCTCATCAACATGTTCATAAGCTTGAGGAGTTTCAGGTGAGGGCTCTCTCTCAGGAATCTGACCATAGTAAAGCCAGTTGGCAGGGTTGTGCACACTTGTCCTAGGGTTCGGTAAGGTGAACTGATACCAAACTTTGTTATCAATGAGCAATTCAAACCGATGAGGTCCAAGATTACCGATGATACCTCGATTAAAGCAGAAATTGATGTCCATAGAGGTATGGGTACCAAAAGGTGTCAATCTAAGCAAAGGTACTCTCATTCCTATGGCATTAGCAATCATAGTGACGAATCCGCCAATCCTAATGGGTGAAACTTCGTCTTGCGTGATGCGCTCGAAGTTTGTTAGCATGAATGCAATGGCATTGACCGGGCGATTCTGAGAGGAGCAGAACATGATGAATAACTCTTCTCTAGTAACTTCAGTGACATTATCAGGCTTTCCAAAAATGTAGTGAGCAAGGATCTTGTGAAAGTAGCGGAAAGCAGGATTGTGGATATTCTCAGATTGAAATTCATTCTCTTCAGGGTTATCATTTCCAGTGATTTTCCCCCAGAATTTTTCCAGCTCCCAGTATGGAAGGTTTTCTTCAGCTACTTTGGCATATGCATCGGGTCCATGAGGTAGTTCTAACATTTTAGCAAAGTCTCCCATGCAAAAGTTAAATTCCATTCCAAAGAGTCGAAAAAGGATGACTCCTTTCTTCAGTCCTTGTCCACTGTTTGGAAGATAGGTCAGTGAGCTCAAAAATTCCAAAGTGAGTTTCCGGTAGGTATTAAACTTGCGGAACAAGTGGTAACCAGTCCAACCGACTTGGTTAAGCAGGTGTAAAACGCTTTCTTGGATGCCAAGTCGTATCATAGTCGATTGGTCAGGGTAGCAAGTCAAATCTATTTGTCTTTCAGCCAGCTTGTTGAATCTTGCTTCTTGTCCTCTACCACGGAACACAACTTCCATATTATCAACTCCTTCCATCGTAGTTAGTAGTTAATTGAAAAACCTAGAAGTTGAAAATATTAGGATAAGTTAGAATTAGGCTAGTGTTAATTTAAAATAAAATAAAAAGTTAAAATTAAGCTTAGGTAACAAGTTATAATAATAAATATAATTATAACGGAAATATTTTCCCAATTCATAGATAGTAGTTATAATTATAATAATTATTATAAGATGTATGAAAAATCAAAAATGATTAAAATTAAAATTAAAAATAGAATAAAGTTTTAAAATGAAAAATAAAAATAAAAGATTAGAAAAATTAAAGTTTTAATAAATAAAATAAAAAAAATAGAAGAATAAATAAATGTGGGTTGTCTCCCACCAAGCGCTTTGTTTAATGTCGTAAGCTCGACGATTTAAAAATAGAAAACTATTTTTTCGAAAGAGCGGGCAGTTCGTCAAGTTTAAAAACTTCGATGTTTTCATCGTATTCGAGATGATGGTAATACTTAAGACGTTGCCCATTTACGACAAAAGGTTTGACGGTTTCTCCTTTGATTTCTATCGCTCCACTCGGAAATATGTTAGTTATTTCGAAAGGGCCAGACCATCTAGATCGTAACTTACCAGGAAATAATTTTAGTCTAGAATTAAATAAGAGCACTTTATCGCCTATGCTAAAATTTTTCCTAGATATACGCTTGTCGTGCCATTTTTTCGTTCGTTCTTTATAGATTTTGGCGTTTTCGTAAGCGTCTTGTCGAAGTTCTTCTAATTCGTTTATGTCTAGAAGTCGTTTCTCACCAGCGGCAGTGTAGTTTAGGTTTAAGTTCTTAATGGCCCAATAGGCTTTATGTTCTAACTCTACTGGTAGGTGGCATGATTTTCCATAAACGAGTTTGAATGGGGTAGTTCCTATTGGAGTTTTGAAAGCTGTTCTATAAGCCCATAAAGCTTCATTTAGCTTGGTTGACCAATCTTTCCTAGATATAGCAACAGTTTTCTCCAATATTTGTTTTATTTCGCGGTTAGATACTTCTACTTGACCGCTTGTTTGTGGATGGTATGGTGTGGCTATTCGATGATTTACTCCATATTTTCGAAGGAGTTTCTCAAGTATTCTTGAAATGAAATGGGAACCACCATCGCTAATTACCAATCTTGGCACACCGAACCTAGGAAAGATGACGTTTTTGAAAAGTTTAATAACTACTCGTGTATCGTTTGTAGGGGAAGCAATAGCTTCTATCCATTTTGAAACGTAATCGACGGCTACGAGTATATATTGATTTCCAAACGATGACGGAAACGGTCCCATGAAGTCTATTCCTCAGACGTCAAATATTTCTACTTCTAGAATGCCTTTTTGAGGCATTTCATCGCGTCTTGAAATGTTTCTAGTTCGTTGGCATCTATCACAGCTTAGTACAGCAAAATGGACGTCTTTCCACAGGTTGGGCCAGAAAAGTCCAGATTGAAGGATTTTGGCGCAGGTTCTAGATGTGCTATGGTGTCCTCCACACGGTGCAGAATGACAATGTGTTATTATGCTTCTTATCTCTTCCTCGGGTACACAACGTCTAAAGATTCCATCGGGGCCTCTTTTGAAAAGGAGTGGGTCGTCCCAATAGTAATGTTTTAGGTCATGGAAGAATTTCTTCTTCTGTTGGTAGCTTAGATGAGGAGGAAGCACACCAGCAGCTAGGTAATTTACGAAATCTGCATACCAAGGTGCGTCAGATCGGGCTAAAGCTATTTCAGCTAATTTCTCGGTTTCAGAGTTTGGACGGTATGGTTCGAATTCATTTGCTTCTAATTGGGCGATGAGTCTTTCATAAGGGAAATCATCGTCAATTGGTACTTGTTCGGGTTTCAGATTTTCCAATCGAGAGAGGTGATCTGCTACGACATTTTCAGTGCCTTTCTTATCTTTAATTTCCAGGTCGAATTCTTGTAGTAGCAAGATCCATCTCAAAAGTCTTGGTTTAGCGTCCTTTTTGGTTAGGAGGTACCTAATGGAGGCGTGGTCAGTGTATATGATTATTTTGGCTCCTACCAGGTAAGAACGGAATTTGTCTAATGCGAATACGACAGCTAATAATTCTTTTTCTGTCGTGGCATAATTCATCTGAGCTTCGTCCAGGGTTCTACTCGCATAATATATGACATGTAGTTTCTTATCCTTTCTTTGTCCTAGAACGGCTCCTACAGCATAATCACTTGCGTCACACATTATTTCGAAAGGCTCATTCCAGTCGGGAGGTTGCATAATTGGCGCAGAGATCAATGCTTGTTTAAGTGTTTGAAATGCTTCAGTGCATTTATCAGTGAAAATAAATTCGGCGTCTTTCATGAGTAGTTCAGTTAAGGGTTTGGTTATTTTAGAGAAATCCTTAATGAAGCGTCGGTAAAAACCAGCATGTCCCAGAAAACTTCTTATTTCTCTAACGGTTTTGGGAGGTTGAAGGTTTTCGATAATTTCGATTTTTGCTTTATCAACTTCGATTCCTCTATCGGATACGATGTGTCCAAGTACAATTCCTTGTCGAACCATGAAATGGCATTTTTCCCAATTAAGGACTAGGTTTACGCTTACGCATCGTCTAAGCACCATTTCAAGGTTTTCTAAACATGTTTCAAAACTTTCTCCACAGACAGAGAAGTCGTCCATAAAGACCTCCATTATTCCATCTAGGAAGTCGGCAAATATTGCCATCATGCATCTTTGGAAGGTCGCGGGTGCATTGCAGAGTCCAAAAGGCATTCGTCTATAAGCGAATGTACCATAAGGACAGGTGAATGTGGTCTTCTCTTGGTCGTCAGGGTGGATAGGAATTTGGAAAAATCCGGAGTATCCATCCAGATAACAAAAATGTGAGTGTTTAGCTAAGCGTTCGAGCATTTGATCTATGAAAGGTAAAGGGAAATGGTCTTTTCGGGTAGCTTTATTTAGCTTCCTATAGTCAATGCACATCCTCCATCCAGTTTGGGTACGTTGTGCTACAGATTCTCCTTTTGCGTTAGTGATTACTGTGACTCCTCCTTTCTTTGGTACGACGTGAACGGGGCTAACCCATTTACTATCGGATATAGGATATATTATTCCAGCTTCTAGCAGTTTTTGGATTTCCTTTTTAACCACATCGCTCATAATAGGATTTATTCGCCTTTGATGTTCCCTAGAGGTTTTACTATCGTCTTCGAGCATGATGCGGTGCATACATAGAGAAGGGCTTATACCTTTCAGATCTGATATGTTGTATCCTAAAGCGGTAGGGTATTTTCTTAGGACATTAAGTAATTTTTCAGTCTCGGTTCGTCCTAAGTTGGCGTTCACTATAACTGGTCGGTTTAGTTCTTCGTCTAGAAATTCGTATCTAAGATCGGTAGGGAGTGTCTTCGGCTCTATAGCAGGTTTCTTAGGTCCAGGTATAGGATCAGGGGTTAAAGCTAAGCATTCACTCAGGTGGTTATCTTGATATTCCTCACGCCAGTTGTCATCTTCAAAAATTGGCGGCATAGGAATTCTTAGGGTTTCGGTTTCCTTATTTGGTTCGGATTTCATTTCCTTGACACACTCGTCGATTATGTCAGCAGAACAGCATGTGTCAATTATAGAAGGTGCTTTTAGGAATTGGGAAAGGATAAATTCTATTTTCTCTTCTCCTACTTCGAAAGTAAGCTTTCCTCGCTTTACATCTATAATTGCACCAGCGGTCGCTAAAAATGGTCTTCCTAAAATGATCGGGATGTTAGAATCTTCTTGGATATCCATAATGATGAAGTCAGTCGGGATGTAGAATTGACCTACACGAACAGGGATATTCTCTAACATTCCTACAGGATACTTAACTGAACGGTCTGCTAGTTGAAGAGACATTCTTGTTGCTTTAAGCTCACCTAGATTGAGTTTTTTACAGGTCGAAAGAGGCATCAAACTAACACTAGCTCCTAGATCGCACAAGGCTTTCTCTATGATGGTTTTTCCAATTACGCAGGGTATAGAGAAACTACCAGGGTCTTTCAGTTTTGGAGGCATGTTGTTTTGGATGATAGCGCTACATTCAGCGGTAAGCGTTATAGTTTCGTTATCCTCGAGCTTCTTTTTGTTTGATAAGATTTCTTTTAAGAACTTAGCGTACGAAGGCATCTCAGTTATGGCTTCTGTGAATGGTATGGTTATGTTTAATTGCTTCAGAAGTTCTACAAATCTTTTAAATTGCGCTTCGGTTTTTGATTTGGCTAATCTTTGAGGGTAAGGAATTGGTGGCTTATAAGGTGGCGGTGGAACATAAGGTTTCTCTTTTTCGGGTTCCACTTCGTTATTGTTCTCTTTAGTCTTAGCAGCTTGTTCGTCGGTTGTTTTCTTTTGGGTTTCCTTTGGCTCTTGTTGTGACATGGGTACGTTTTGGGTTCTATGATCTATGGGTCCATCGTAATTAGTTCCACTTCGTAGTGTTATCGCGTTCGCATGTCCTTTAGGATTAGGTTGTGGTTGAGCAGGAAACGTGCCAGCAGGGGCAGCAGTAGGTGCTTGTTGTTGAGCTACTTGTGAGATTTGAGTTTCTAACATTTTGTTATGCGTAGCTAAAGCATCTACTTTGTTCGATAGTTGTTTTAGTTGCTCGCTATTGTGGATGTTTTGATTCAGGAAGTCTTTATTGGTTTGTTGTTGGGAAGCTATAAAGTTCTCCATCATGATTTCTAGGTTTGACTTCCTAGGGGTGTTTTGAGCAGCTACAGGCGCTTTTTGGTAGCCAGGTGGTACAGCAGGTGCTTGTCCAGGCGCGTACAACGCATTGTTGTTCTTATAAGAAAAGTTCGGGTGGTTTTTCCATCCAGGGTTGTACGTGTTAGAATAAGGGTTTCCTTGAGCGTAATTTACTTGATCAGATGGGACTCCAGTCAAGAGTTGGCATTCAGCAACTACATGCCCAATCAATCCACAAATCTCGCAGTTAGGTGCTACAGCGGCAGCGGTGGCTGAAGGAGTGATGGTTAAGTTCTCGATCTTTTGAGTTAAAGCGTCTACTTTAGCGTTAACGCGGTCTATACCACTAATTTCGTACATTCCTCCTTTGGTTTGGGCTTTCTCTAGAGCGGCGCGTTCTCCTCCCCATTGGTAATGGTTTTGTGCCATGTTCTCTATGAGTTTGTATGCTTCATCATGGGGTTTGTCCATTAATGCTCCGCCAGCAGCGGCATCTATAGTCATTTTAGTGTTATATAAGAGACCACCATAAAAGGTATGGATGATCAGCCATGGTTCGAGTCCATGATGAGGGCATATTCTAAGCATGTCCTTGTAACGTTCCCAAGCTTCGAAGAGCGATTCGTTATCTTTCTGGGTAAATCCGTTGATTTGACCTCTAAGCATAGCAGTCTTGCTAGGCGGAAAGTATCTCGCTAAGAATACTCTCTTCAATTCGTCCCACGTTGTTATGGAATTGGAAGGCAGGGATTGAAGCCACGCTCTCGCTCTATCTCTCAAGGAGAAAGGGAAAAGGCGTAATCGAATAGCTTCGGAACTAACGTTGTTGGCTTTGATAGTGTCGGCGTATTGCACGAACACGGATAAATGGAGATTGGGGTCGTCTACAGGGCTTCCAGAGAATTGATTCTGTTGAACAGCTTGGACCAGTGAAGGTTTCAGTTCGAAATTGTTCGCTTCAATCGCAGGTGGTGCGATACTTGAATGCGGTTCAGCGCGCGAAGGAGCGGCATAGTCTCTAAGAGGACGAATAGCAGCCATCTCTAACTTCGGGGTGATTTGATTGATTTGATCAGTAAAATTCAATTCCTGATTAATCGGAATTTCTGCTACTTCGGGAAGGTTGCGAGCTCGACGTTTAACGTTAATGAAACGTTCGATCTCGTTAATTCGTTGTATTAAGTCTCCTCCTTGTGAACGAGTATTTGGCATACAATCGTTCAAAAAGAAAGGGAAGAATTATCCTAGTCTCTACGGTGTAACAGTGAGTTACGATATCGACTTAAATAGTCCCCGGCAACGGCGCCAAAAACTTGATCGCGACTTTACGTGTCTATAAATCTGATAACTGCAAGTGCACAGTCGTGTCGTGTAGTTTTAAAAGATATCGAATCCACAGGGACTATGAATCGATCTACCGTTATCTAAGGTTACTATGTAAAGCTAGGAGTACTAAAATTTCGATTGTTCCTGAGGGAAAGTGATTGTGAGAAAATAAAGAATAATAATAAAAGACAGGTATCAGTATGTATTTCGTTTAACTAAAGGTAATCCGAAGGTTCATTGGCTTTTGCATAATTAAATTAAAAATCTTTACTAATTCCAATTGATTAAAAATCCTCGTCTCAAACTTTCGCTCTGTTGATTCAGACTACTATCCTAATCCTAATGTACGCTTTCGCCATCCCATTAGATTTTAGAAGAGCTTTTTGGAAACAATGTAATTAATAAAATGCCTATTTTACGAGGTTGTTATCTATTTAAATCTCCTAATCTCAAACTTTCGCTCTGTTGACTCGGAACATGCTAATATCCCTAACGTACGCTTTCGCCATCCCATTCGGGTGTAAAAACACTTTTTGAAAATAAATAAGTTCCAATTAGTTTTAATACGCTTTCGCCATCCTTAAAACTAATGTCCTATGTCTACTATCCAGTTAAAGATCTCAAACTTTCGCTCTATTGATTTTAACCTTTGACCGTCCTAATCCCTCAAACTTTCGCTCTATTGGTTTTAAGACTTACTAATTAAACTAGACATATAAACCAAAAATAAGTGATAATTAATAAAACATAATTTAAGCCAATTTATTTCGGATCCCTACGGTTAACTTACTTTACATACCGACACCTTTAGTATTTTAGCCAGAGATATTAATACGATTAAACATACATATATTGGTTCGGTTCATAATAATAAGCATATTAAATGGCATATAATATATCATGCAGATAAATAATATAAATAAGGCGGTAAATAAAAAACCTGAATTAAAATAAATCTGGATTGAATTGAATCTTGAAGTACTCGAACTTCCACCACAGGTTGGCTGGATCGTTCTTCGGAATTTAAATGGCAGAAAATAAAAACAAGGAAATAAAGCGATAAATCTAACGTAAGGCTAGATCTATGAAAAGTTCACAACAATTTCCAGTGTAGAAATCGTTGTGAGAAAATAGACGGTTAAATGAAAACAGAATAAGGAAAAGCAGTTCGCGGTACAATTTCGGCAGCACTTCGTTGGCAGGAAATCGGACTCCTTGGAAGTGGGATAGCAGGTCCTATTTATAGGAGGAGGTTTGCAGTTGGAATCCGTGAATTGAGGAACTTTTCTGACTGGGACTTGGAGACGTGCGTCTCCGCTTCTTCAGGAAGTGCTCTTGACTGACTTGAGACGTGCGTCTCAAGTGGAGGAAAAATAGGGGCAGTTGGAGACGGGCGTCTCCTCTTGGTGACGTGGCTGAAGAGAACGTGGAGACGTGCGTCTCCACTTGCTTGCAGGCCTGGGCCACGCGCCTTTTGATTCATGGTGGGCTGAATATCTCTTTTGGGCCTTTTGGGTCCTAATTGCACCCTTCTTTCACTTCAGCACTCCCTTTTCATCTTTTAGGCATAAATATTGGTCATTTAAGCTCAATTTTCTTTCCTTTTCGCAAATAGTCGAAATTGAAGTGTAAAACCTGAAATAAAGCAAATACACGCGTAATATCATAATAAATTAACATAATAAACGGAAAATGCTATAAATATCTATGGATTTTAGGCTAAATATACGATATAAAATCGTGTTATCAGTGCTCCTCTTGGCCTCAAGTGCTGATTTGGCCTTTTATAATTCTCTTGACATGGTTTGGCTTGTTCTTTCTCTTGCTGAATCTTCTTTAGGCTCTGCTCCGCGATGTAACACTGCTCAAGCAATTCAGTATAAGTGTTATAACATTGCTGTCCCACATAATAGTCTATCTCTCCACGGAGTCCGGTCTTAAATTGGTTAATCTTCCATCGTTCATTAGGGGCGTAGAGAGCCTGACTAGAGTAAGTTGCCATATCTTCAAATTTTGCCGCAAATTCAACCACCGTCATGGATCCTTGGCGTAGCATTTGAAATTCTAGTTCCTTTTGAGCCCTCAAACTATCCGGAAAGTACTTTTCCAATACGGGTGCCTTAGAATGCTCCCAAGTCTTATCAATCCCCAATGTAGTCATCCTGACGGAAGCATTTGTCCACCATCGAGCAGCTGGTCCCCGTAACACCTGAGCAGCACAAACCACTTTGTCTTCTTCTGAACACGGAGTCACTTCAAAAATCCTCTCAACACTAGTGAGCCAATCGTGAACCTTAAGAGGGTCTGAATCACCATGGAACTCGAGAGGGTTCATGCGGTAAAACTCTCGGAATCCCTTACTCCCATCAATTTATTGAGGAGGTGGATGGGTACCTTGCATCTGCTGCATCATTTGTGCCATAAATTCCTGTTGTTGTTGCTGCATCTGCAGTTGGTGTTGTTGTTGCATTTGCATCATCTGTGCCCATTGATTGTTACCGGTTTCTCCTTCCGGGTTTTCGTTCTGATTCTGGGCAGCATTAACTCGTGGCCTTCCCCTCCTTCTTGGTTGTTCAGCCATAAGGTCTCCTGTCACTTACATAGACATCGAGTTGATCAGGCTCAATACTAATTAATGCAACAGGATTCTTATAACAACAACATAAATACCGACGCGAAATCCAAACTATTGATGTTTCATGGCTGGGTCGAGGATCGACCTGCTCTGATACCAACTATAACAACCATGCATAACATATATCTAGAATAATGTAATACATAGCTAAAAGGTGGTACTGAAATCATACAATACGCCTAAACGGCCATAAGTTCATGTATAAGGTACATCACTAGTAAACCAAAATACATAACTATAACATAGCCAAAAAAAAGAACAAAATACAACAACGAAAAAAAATCACAAGACATCTATCACGCCCATCTCTAAACTTCCTTGCTTTTTCCCTTCTCCTGAGAAAAGGCACCTGCAAAAATAATAGGAATGGGGTGAGATACTAATCTCAGTGGGTTTCCCTATCTCAGGGTCCACTCGGTTCTACAAGGTTGTACCAATGTTGTTAACGGAAAGACTATTTCCTTCCGATTCCGAAGCCTCTCACTTCACCTTACTGGAAATCATTATTTCAACATACAATTGTTAAATAATATAGACTATAAGAAATATGGATTGACATCGAATCACATCTCACGATTCGATTCCTTAAAGTCATGGAATTAACATCGAATTGCATCTCACAATTCAATTTCTCAATAATGAATACAAAAAGGGGAAGGTATTGGTTCGCATCCTCGGGAGTTCATCCCCGAAGAATACTCCTGAACTACGGAGCAGCAATCAATCTTGAGCATCACACCAGAGAAGGACCTTCAATATATGGTCTAGGAGCATCCTTGAACATCGCATCGCAAGGACAACCACATATAAGTAACAAGCATCGCACCGTTACTACCCTTATGCCCATTATATAACCATTTTTCATGACACAACATTGTTAGTTAACCTCCGTTAATCCTTCTTAATATGTACCCTAAAGTTTACCTCACCAAGTTTTGCTTTTATTAATCAAGATATACACTTGGATTTTAGTAATATTTAGGATCATTCTAAGGTTATGGAAGCTTAGGCAAATCGTAGCCCTTTCCGTTAGCTTTCCAACGCCTCCGACGACACCTAATTCCGAGTTACGGAACTCAAGTTATGCTATTTTCAAATCTGTTTTATTTTCAATGCAGTCTCAGGAAATCGATTTCCAATATGGGGGAATCGATTTCCTGCACGCAGAATGCCTAGAAATCCAATTTTTTACTAGAAATCGATTTCCAATATGTGGGAATCGATTTCCTGCAACTCAGACTGAAAAATACTTAATTTCCTGCATAAAAACCAGTCCCAATACATCTATATCCATCCTAAAATATCCCAAACATAAAATATTCATTCTTAACAGGAAATTTCAGGTAAGAACAACATATAACATGAAATCAAGCAACATCATGCACAACATGGTTCAATATGCATGTTCATAAATCAATGATAAAGGGAAGTCATTCTCCATATTCACATACAGCACAAAATCAGCAAGTCCCACAAGAACATACTATAATTTTCTATGAACTCTAACCCCCAATTATACAAATCTAACTTCTACCCAAGAATCTATCTAGAAACCCACCTGGAGATGAAATAGATGAATGATAGGGCTGAGATGATGATGGTATCAGTGGAAATGTTGCATGCAAGGAGCTGTTCTTCTCCTCCCTCTTCCCTCTCTCCATCTCTTGTTCAGAATTTCTCTAAGTGGAAGGAAAAAAATGAATTAGACTCCATAAATTGGTTTATGTAGTTCACAAGTAAAAGGACTATTCTGCCCTCTACTTAAACTTCCATAAACTAATTATGCTTAACTTCACTAATTAAATTCTAACATTCCCTTCTAATTACTAATCATCATCATAATTCTGCTTAACTATCAATATTGATATAATTAGTGGTGATTAGCAACCTAGGGATGTTACAGTAAACGAGAAGAAAAAACAAACTTACTTATACACGGCATGAGACCCTCTTATAATTTTCTAACTAGGGCTATAAAAAGAGAAAGAAAAATCAAAAGATAAGAGAGGAAGAAGAAAATGAACCATTTAAGTTTCTAATATTGTAAATGAATTTTGATGTGTTACATTTTTATAAATGCAAGTTGTATGAGTTGAAGTCTAAAACTGAATTAGTAGAAACTTGACAAAAATAAAAGAAAATAAGAGAGGAAGAAGCAAATGTACCATTTATGTTTTTAATATTGTGAATGAATTTTGACATTTTAAATTTTAACCAATGCAAGTTGTATGAATTGAAGTCTATAAATGAATTAGTAGCAACTTGACAAAAAGAAAAGGAAAAACAAAATAAAATAAAAGTGGAGGTAGTAAAGCTATTTAAACACGACATATGACCCTCTAATAATTTTCTAACTAGGGATATAAAAAAACGGAAGTAGAAATAAAATATAAGAGAGGAAGAATCAAAACTACTATTAATAAGTGTCAAATAGTAGTTGTTTTTGCATATACTTTTGCGGCACTTATAGTCTCTCTTTCCTCAACTTGTGCGTGAATGCGTGTGTTTTCGTTATATTTGTACATATTACGTATTCTTTGAGTTTTTATTCATTTACGTATCGTTTGACCATTATTCATTCGTTTTATAGGTATTAATGGGTACCGGAGCCTCGAGCAATAAAGTGTCTAAGGCATAGCTTCGATTACACAGATTTTGAGCAATAAGGAGAAAATTTTGCAGAACCTCACTACGCCAAAGTTATCGCGCTCTATCACCTTCAAGATAGTAGCCAGTGTAACATAGTAGAATAATAAAATAATAGCTATTGGGCCTAATAATTGAGAATATAAATAGCGAAAGAGAGAGCTCAAGAAAAGAAAAAGAGGGGAAAGAGGAAAATTGAAGGGAACTAGTAGAAGGAGGAGATTTAACCTAAGGTAAGGGGGAGAATCCTCATTATTTGAGTATATATATGTATGCAATGGATAGTTGTATGCTTAGGTTGTTCATCTCTTCAATTTCTAATGAATACAAAGAAAACACGTTGCGCGGTACCAAGTGTGCGTAGCGTGTAAACTTTTGATTGAGAGCTCTACCAAGTGAGCTACATGTTTTGGTTAAAATTTAATTACTTCAACCCTAATTAATATAAAAACTTATAGCTGCACCGTTTTAAAACTGAACAATATAATTAGTAACAGTATACTTATAGTATATACTGTTTTAATTATATATACATAGTTACAGTTATTTCTTTAATTACAATATAATTATACAGTATATATTATACTATATAATGATGTTGTAATTTAAAAAAAATGTAACTATGTATATATAATTAAATAATTGTATACTATAAGTGTACTGTAACTAATTACATTGTTCAGTTTTAAAATGGTGCAACTATCTGTTTTTATATTAATTTGGGTTGACGCAATTAAATTTCGACCAAAACATGTAGCTCACTTGGTGGGAGTCTCAACCTACGAGTATCAAAATTTAAAACTGTTGAACAATAGTTTTCCCATATCACTAATCCCTATGGAGACGATACTATATAACCTATATCACCATTTATGTTTTTAATATTATAAATGAATTTTGGCATTTTACTTTTTTATGAATGCAAGTTGTATGAATTTCGGTCTAAATATGAATTAGTAGCAACTAGAAAAAATACAAAAGAAAATAAAAGATAAAAATGTCCAACTCATATTCTATAGTTTTCAATTGCTATCACAGTCTAAGTTTTTAAACTTTATGCATTCAGAAAAAATGATGAGCATATTGAGGATATGCATATTGATTGCAGTAGTAGCTCTTTTCCTTGCACAACTTGCTCATCCATTAATCTATGACACTAATGCTCAGTAGTGGCCAAAGGGTGCAGGCATGGGCCCGACTTAAAAATGTAATCCTCGAGTTTCAGATACATTCATTATATACAGTATGTCACTGTCTAATAAGGTTGTGTCACATCCTCACGATTTTTTCTAAATCGTTTAATATCCATGCTTGCTGCTCGAAACATCAAACCTTATGGAACTCCTCATACAACTCAACTGATTGTTAGTGCAATACAATTGCAGTAGTAGCTATTTTCCTTGCATAACTCACTCATCCATTGGACTATTTTACTTATGTTCAATAGTGGCCAAAGGGTGCATGCAGGGATCCGACTAAAAAATGTAATTCTCGAGTTCCGAATACATTCACTATACACGACATGTGGCCGTCTAATAAGGTTATGTCGCATCCTCACGAATTTTCTAAATCATTTAATATCCATGCTTGCTGCTCGAAACATCAAACCTGATGGAATTCCTCATATAACACAACTGATTATTAATGCAATACAATTACTAGTTCGTGTTCGACCATCGCTTGTCTCTGTTAAAGGACAATATTCTTCTGAGATCCATTTATGTTTTAATGCCGCAAAAATCAACTGTATCGATTGTTCTAATTCGCCTTTTAAAATTCGTCCATGTTCAGTTATATTTTAAGCTTAGTTAGCTAGTATCAAGCTATATTCATCAATAATATGACACTGAATTATTATACTAGAAACCATCTTCTTCATATTGTACTGCCATTTTCTTATAATACCATTATTAATCTTATAGTAAAATGGTCCATGTTGATTATGGGTGGCAAAACGGGTCGTGGCCCGTCGGGCCGACCCGCGCACCCGCCAAAAAATGGCGGGTTGGGTTGAGATTTTAGGCCCGCCGTCCGCCAAAATCTGCCGCTCGCAATAGCCCGACCCGCCAAAGCCCGCTGCTCCGTCAAAATCCGCTATTTTTTAAGTTAATTCTACTAATTCTAATTCTTGACGGATTTATTTTATACATTTATTTGTGAATATATGCAATACTTTTAAGTAAAATTTGTTAAAAAATGCTTTATAAAAAATTATTCTAAAAACTATGTGAAAATCTAATTAAAATGTAAACAAATATATTAAAAAAATGAATAAATAATAAATGAAAAAATAGGCGGACAAACCCGCCGCCCGCCACCTTGACGGGCCGAGCTAGATTTTTATGACCATTTCGATTTGCGGGCTTGCCCGCCCCGCTCTTTTTTTGGTGGGCATATGACGGAACAGGGTGGGGCGGGGCGGGCCGCCCGCTTTGCCACCCCTAATGCTGATATTATCTATTTTTATAGTATATTATGGACCGTTGGTTTTGTTTTTTTTTTTTTCTTAAATGATGTTTATAGTGAAACAAAGTTTTATGTAAAGCAAATTTATAAAGAAATTTTTCATAAAAATTTTAAATGAAAATTTGGTTTGAATAGTTATTTTTAAAATATTATTTTAGATATTATATCCTTTTATCGAAATTTTTTTGGATATCAATGTTTTAAAAAATTACTTAATTTTAAAACTATATTTCAAATAGATATTCATAAAAATCATTTTTAAAATACAACTTTTTTAAATAATTTGCTCCATTTAAATAATTGTTGAGTTGACAAGTTTTTTTTCTTCTTGTTTTTTATTTTACCAGATTATTTCATTCAAGTTTCAACTATCTTTTAATTTGCTCCATTTAAATAATTGTTGAGTTGACAAGTTTTTTTTTCTTCTTGTTTTTATTTTACCAGATTATTTCATTCAAGTTTCAACTATCTTTTAATTTGCTCCATTTAAATAATTGTTGAGTTGACAAGTTTTTTTTCTTCTTGTTTTTATTTTACCAGATTATTTCATTCAAGTTTCAACTATCTTTTAATTTGCTCCATTTAAATAATTGTTGAGTTGACAAGTTTTTTTTTCTTCTTGTTTTTTATTTTACCAGATTATTTCATTCAAGTTTCAACTATCTTTTAATTTGCTCCATTTAAATAATTGTTGATTTGACAAGTTTTTTTTCTTCTTGTTTTTATTTTACCAGATTATTTCATTCAAGTTTCAACTATCTTTTAATTTACTCCATTTAAATAATTGTTGAGTTGACAAGTTTTTTTTTTCTTCTTGTTTTTATTTTACCAGATTATTTCATTCAAGTTTCAACTATCTTTTAATTTGCTCCATTTAAATAATTGTTGAGTTGACAAGTTTTTTTTTCTTCTTGTTTTTATTTTACCAGATTAGTTCACTGGTGCCACAACTTTTGATAGTGTGGCCTAACATTGAGAGAGGCAGTACTAATCATAGATTTTGGCAGCATGAATGGAATAAGCACAGTAGCTGCTCACCATTCTCACAATATGACTACTTTAATCATGCCATTAGCCTATATAACCAAAACAATCTCTTATCTATGCTGGCTGCTCAAAACATCACACCTGGAACTACTAAGAAAGTTCAAGACATTATAAATGCAATAAAGTTGCATCTTGGCGTTCCACCATTGATTGTATGTTTCAATAGATACTATTTAGCCGAGATCCATATATGTTTTGATGCCACTACATTCAACTATCAGAGTTGTCCTAATCCGTCCCCTTCAAGATGTACAATTTTTGTTACACTTAAAGCCTAATTAGCTATATGCATCAATAATATGTCAAAATAATCACTACACACCATTATTATACTAGAAACCATCTTCTTCATATTGTACTCTACGATTTTCTTATAATACCATTATTAATATTATAGCAAAATAAATAAATATTCATCCATTATTAATATTTGTGTATTCATCCATTTTTATACTCATTATATCACATTGTTAATTTTTCTTTTTTCCATTCAACCGATTTTTTTTTTACTCTCTGCCACACATTTAACTCCATACATCACTTTTTAGATGTTGGACATTTGTTGAAAACAAATCAAATGGTTCTATTTAAAAGGTTAAATTTTGTGAATATAAAAATCACGTTACAAAATTGCTATTCTAGTAAAAGAGGCTTCTAAGCAAGCTATTCACATCTTTTGCGGCACTTATAGTCTCTTTTTCCTCAACTTGTGCGTGAATGCGTACGTTCTCGTTATATTTGTACATATTAAGCATTCTTTGAGTTTTTATTCATTGATGTATCATTTGACCATTTTTCATTCGTTTTATAGGTATTAATGTGTACCGGAGCTTCGGGCAACAAAGTGTCGAAGGCATAGCTTCGATTACACAGGTTTTGAGCAATAAGGAGAAAATTTTGTAGAAGCTGACTAAGCCAAAATTATCACGCTCTATCACCTTCAAGATAGTAGCCAGTGTAACATCCCAATTTTTCTATTTTATTTATTTAAGTAGATATTTTATTAGTAGTATAATTATTTAATTATTCTTTGGTGTGATAATTATTTAGTTATGTGTAATTAGGCTAATTGGGTTAATTGAACTATTAGTAGAATAATAAAATAATAGTTATTTGCACTAATTATTTATAATATACACAGTAAGGATTGAATGTGTTACTAAGCCCATCTAATTAGAGAAATATAGTGAGATGAGTTAAGTTTAGTCTCATAACACATTTATTTGGTAAAGAGAAAGAGAGAGCTCAATAAAAGAAAAAGAGGGGAAAGAGGAAAATTGAAGGGAACTAGAAGAAGGAAGAGATTTAACCTAAGGTAAGTGGGAGAATCCTCATTATTTGGCTATATATGTATGAAATGGGTAGTTATATGCTTACGTTGTTCAACTCTCCAATTTCTCAAAAATACACAGAGCGCGCGTAACGAGTAAACTTCTGATTGAGCGGGCGTAGTGCGGCCTACTATGTAATTTTTTGATTTTTGATACTTTGACTATGGATCTTGTATGCTTATGATTTAAGATGAATTTCCATGTATTTTATAGAAATGTAATAAGTCAAAAAAAAAAACAACTAAAATTTTTGGCACCAACAAGATTCAAACCTAGTACTTGTAGGTTGAGACTTCCACCAAGCGAGCTACATATTTTGGTTGAAATTTAATTACTTCAAACCTAATTAATATAAAAACATAAAGCTGCACCATTTTAAAACGGAAAAATATAATTACTTACAGTATACTTATAGCATATACTGTTTTAATTATATATACATAGTTACAGTTATTTTTTAATTACAATATAATTATAAAATATATATTATACTATATAATTATATTATAATTAAAAATAACTGTAACTATGTATATATAATTAAAATAATTGTATGTTATATTGTAATTAAAAAATAAATGTAACTATGTATATATAATTAAAATAGTATATGCTATAAGTATACTGTAAGTAATTATATTGTTCAGTTTTAAAATGGTGCAGCTATATGTTTTTATATTAATTAGGGTTGACCCAATTAAATTTTGACCAAAACATGTAGTTCACTTGGTGGCAGTCTCAACCTACAAGTATCAGTAGTTTTTCCCTCTCACTAATCCCTATGGAGACGATACAATATAACCTATACCACCATTTATGTTTTTTCATATTGTAAATGAATTTTGGAATTTTACTTTTTTATGAATGCAAGTTGTATGAATTTCGGTCTGAAAATGAATTAGTAGCAACTAGAAAAAATAAAAGAAAATAAAAGATAAAAATGTCCAACTCATATTCTATAGTTTTCAATTGCTAACACAGTTTAATTCTTAAACTTTGTGCATTCACAAAAAATGATTAGCAATTTAAGGATATGCATATTGATTGCAGTAGTAGCTCTTTTCCTTGCACAACTCTCTCATCCATTAGACTATTAAACTTACCCTCAGTAGTGGCCAAATGGTGCAGACATGGACCCGACTAAAAAATGTAATCCTCGAGTTTCAGATACATTCATTATACACAGTAATGCACCGTCTAATAAGGTTGTGTCGCATCCTCACAATTTTTCTAAATTATTTGATATCCATGCTTGATGCTCAAAACATCAAACCTGATTGAACTCCTCATACAACTCAACTGATTGTTAGTGCAATACAATTGCAAGTTCGCATTCGACCATTACTTGTTTCTGTTAAAGGACAATATTAATCTGAGATCCATTTATGTTTTAATGCTGCAACAACCAACCGTACTTAGTGCCAACTTATTTGTTGCAATATCCATTTTAATAATGCCAGGACTTTAGTTATTGCGTTATAAATATTTTTTATCAATGCTGGAGGTACATATTTTACTCTAAAATCGAATTAGTAGCAACTTATCTAAAAGTGAATTGAATTACTAACATTTAAAAAAACAAATAAGTAAAGTAAAAAATAAAATAAGAGAGGAAATAGCAAAGATACAATTGATTTCTTATATCGTAAATTAGTTTTTGGATTTATATATTAATCAATGCTAGTTGTGAGAATTTTATTCTAAAAAAAATTGTAACACTTTGTGTAAAAGAGAATTAATACAAATACTACCAAAATAAAATAAAATAAAAAATAATAAGAGACGAAGAAGCAAATGTACCATTTATGTTTCTAATATTGTGAATGGATTTTGACATTTTAAATATTAACCAATGCAAGTTGTTTGATTTGAAGTCTAAAAATGAATTAGTAGCAACTTGACAAAAATAAAAGAAAAAACAAAATAAAATAAAAGTGGAAGTAGCAAAGCTATTTTAACATGGCATGTGACCCTCTAATAATTTTCTCACTAGGGATATAAAAAACGGAAAGTAGAAATAAAATATAAAAGAGGAAGAAGCAAAAGTACCATTGATAAGTACCATTGTGCGTGAATGCGTACATTTTCTTTATATTTGTACATATAAGTTATTCTTTGAGTTTTGATTTATTTATGTATCATTCGACCATTTTTTAT
Source organism: Vicia villosa (assembly GCF_029867415.1). Taxonomy (NCBI): domain Eukaryota; kingdom Viridiplantae; phylum Streptophyta; class Magnoliopsida; order Fabales; family Fabaceae; genus Vicia; species Vicia villosa. Next base: position 42,038 of record NW_026705214.1, on the reverse strand, counting down.
TTGTTTTCTAGGTATTAATATGTATCGGAGCCTCGAGCAATTAAGTGTCGATGGCACAGCTTTGATTACACATGTTTTGAGCAATAAGGAGAAAATTCTGCAGAAGCTCACTAAGCCAAATTATAACGCGCTATCACCTTCAAAATGGTAGCAAGAGCTTTGATCACAAGCTCGCTTAGCGAGTTCAGTTTGAATGTTCCAAATATTTTCCTCTAGAGGCACTTTCGCTCTTAAGTGAAGAATCGCTTCGCGAGATCTAGCTCGCTTAGCGAGGTCTGCAATTTTAGATTTGTATATAAGTTGCAAAATCATATTTTCTTAGGTTTTATCATCTCTTCTTTGAAAAATTTGAGCTCTGATCCATTCTTTGAAGTTTAGAGGTTCAACATGTTATTTGGTTGTGGGTTGTCTCCGATCACGCTGATAACTCGAGAAGTTTTCACTTATTCTCCTTCTTCCTTGTGAACGATTCTAATGGTGGGTGTTGTATGTATATTTTTCTGTTCTTGTATGTACATTTGTCGATCTTGGATCGTATTTTTATTTGCTTTACAAATCATTATTGATGTTGTTCTTGATCTTTTTGCTTAAATGCCTCAGTTTGTGTTGTTGTAGAAATAGACATCTGGATTAAGGATGATATCTATTAGTTTCTAAACTCTAGACATAAATTTAGGGATGATCATCTTTATGGGTATCAGAGCTTAATGCCTTCGTGTTGTTTATGTCAGTTGGGGAATCACCGACGCGAGTGATATGGTTGTCAGTAACTTTGCGTTAGACATAACCTCTGTTGTGGTACGTCTCGAACGATGCTTGGTGATTTTGATGTGTATTGTATGTGTAGTGCAATAGATCTTCAGATTTAAATATTTGACGGGTAGAGGTTCAGGTAACATCATTGGCTGGTTCATTACGCCGAGAAGTTTTACTTGTTCTCCTTCTTCCCTATGACCCATTCCAATGGTGGGTGTTGTATGTTTATTTTTCTCTTCTTGTATGTAGATTAGTTGAACTTGGGATCGTATTTATATTTGCTTTACAAATCATTATCGATGTTGTTCTTGATCTTTTTACTTAAATGTTTTGGATTTGTGTTGTTGTAGAAATAGACATAATGAATCTTGATTCAGGATGATATATATTAGTTTCTAAACTCTAGACATAGATTTTTGGCTGATAATCTTTATGGGTATCGGAGCTTAATGCTTCTGTGTTGTTTGTGTCGGTTGGGAAATTGACGAAGCGAGTGATATGGTTGTCCGCAACTTTGCATTACACATAACCTTTGTTGTGGTACGTCTCGAGCGATGCTTGGTGATTTTGATACGTATTGTATGTGTAGTTCGGTATATCTTCAAATTTAAATATTTGACGGATAGAATGATATACGATTCCAAAATAAATTCTTTTAAGCTGCAATAGATTGTTTATTTGTTTTACTTACTTTTCTGACATTTTACCTTCTGCGCCCAAAACATAATTTAGAAGGATTGAAACTATTGAACGTTAGTTTTTCCCTCTCACAAATCCCTGTGGAGATGATACGATATAACCTATATTACCCGGTAATAATATACCTATTACTTTTTGGTTGCACTTTACTGGTTCAACAACCATTTATGTTTCTAATATTGTAAATGAATTTTGGCATTTTACTTTTTTATGAATGCAAATTGTATGAATTTTAGTCTAAAAATGAATTAGTAGCAACTAGAAAAAAAAAATAAAAGATAAAAAAGTCCATCTCATATTCTATAGTTTTTAATTGCTAACACAGTTTAATTTTTATACTTTGTGCATTCAGGAAAAATGATTAACAAGTTAAGAATATGCATATTGATTGCAGTAGTAGCTCTTTTCCTTGCACAACTCGCACATCCATTAGACTATTACACTTATGCTCAATAGTGGCCAAAGGGTGCATTCAGGGACCCGACTTAAAAATGAAATCCTTTAGTTCCAAATACATTCATTATACACGGCATGTGGCCGTCTAATAAGGTTATGTCGCATCCTCATGATTTTTCTAAATCGTTTGATATCCATGCTTGCGGCTCGAAATATCAAACCTGGTGGAATTCTTCATACAACAAAACTGATTATTAATGCAATACAATTGCTAGTTCGTGTTCGACCATCGCTTGTCTTTGTTAAAGGACAATATTCATCTGAGATCCAGTTATGTTCTAATGCCGCAACAACCAACTGTAATTAATGCCAACTTATTTGTTGCAATATCCATTTTAATAATGCTAGGACTTTAGTTGCATTATAAATTTTGTTAATGCTAGACGTACGAAATTTACTCTAAAATTGAATTAGTAGAAACTTATCTAAAAGTGAATTGAATTACCAACATTTAAAAAACAAATAAGTAAAGTAAAAAATAAAATAAGAGAGGAAATAGCGAAGATACAATAAATTTGTAATAACGTAAATTAATTATTGGATTTATATAGTAATCAATGCTAGTTGTAAGAATTTTATTCGGAAAAAAATGTAACAATTTATGTAAAAGATAATTAATACAAATACTATCAAAAATAAAAGAAAATTAAGAAAAATATACGATACGAGAGGAAGAAGCAAACTTACTTATACCCGGCATGAGGCCCTGTAATAATTTTCTAACTACGGCTATAAAAAGAGTAAGAAAAATAAAAAGATAAGAGAGAAAGAAGCAAATGTGTCATTTAAGTTTCTAATATTGTAAATGAATTTTGACGTTTTACATCATTGTTGTAAATGCAAATTGTATGAATTGAAGTCTAAAAATGAATTGGTAGCAACTTGATAAAAATAAAAGAAAATAGAAGAAAATAATAAGTGAGGAAGAAGCAAATATAGTATTTACGTTTCTAAATATTGTAAATGAATTTTGACATTTTAAATTTTTACAAATGCAAGTTATCTAAATTGATGTTTAAAATTGAAAGTAGCAACTTGACAAAAATAAAAGAAAATATAAAATAAAATAAAAGTGGAAATAGCAAAGCTATTTAAACACGGCATGTGAGCCTCTGATAATTTTCTAACTAGGAATATAAAGAAAAGAAAGTAAAAATAAAATACAAGAGAGGAAGAAGAAAATATACCATTTATGTTTCTAATATTGTAACGGGTTAATAGCTATTTTCACCCCTGCCATATGAGCTTGGTTTGAAAAATCCCCTACCAAAAAAAGTTGCAAGAATGGTCTTATTTTAATTCCATGTGGAATTTTTTATTATTTTTATTTTATTGTTTGATTGTTAAAAGGTTAAAATATGAAGGTTAAAAATTTTCTCCCATGAGTGTTGAACTCATGACCAAAGGGTTGCTTCTATTGTATACCTTCTGCATCACATATATATATATATATATATATATATATATATATATATATATATATATATATATATAACCGTATTTCAATTAAACCCTAAAACCCCTTTCTACTCAATCATCTTCTTCCATATATTAGTAGGGGTTATCTGATTTTGAATGATGTTCCAGCACACCTCCGAACGTTGTGATGAAACCGTTGAAATGGCTAGCTTTATTATCCTATAAAATGATTTGGTTACATTTGATTGTCGCAGAGTGCTTCGCAGCAAATTGTGGAGAGTCATGAGTTGCATTCAGTGAGTTTGGAGTATAGGAAGGAATGTGGGAGGAAAAACATACTTGAGTCCTTGACTGATGTAATTGATGCTGATAATGGATTTGTTAAATGCAAACACTTTCTTCGACTGGAAGATGATGCGGATATTGTGAGGGGTCGGACTGAGTGGAGACCAAAAGCTGCCAACAATTTTGACTTGCTTCTATTGTTTACGCTTGATTTGGAAGAAGATGATTGAGTAGAAAGGGGTTTTAGGGTTTAATTGAAAAATGATTAGCAAGTTGAGATAAGCATATTAATTGCAGTAGTAGTTATTTTCCTTGCATAACTCACTCATCAATTGGACTATTTTACTTATGTTCAATAACGGCCAAAGGGTGCATGCAGGGATCCGACTAAAAAAATGTAATTCTCGAGTGCCGAATACATTCACTATACACGGCATGTGGCCGTCTAATAAGGTTATGTTACATTCATTATACACGGCATGTGGCGGTCTAATAAGGTTATGTCGCATCCTCACGAATTTTCTAAATCGTTTGATATCCATGCTTGCTGCTCGAAACGTCAAACTTGATGGAATTCCTCATACAACATAACTGATTATTAATGTAATATAATTGCTAGTTCGTGTTCGACCATCGTTTGTCTCTGTTAAAGGACAATATTCTTCTGAGATCCATTTATGTTTTAATGCCGCAACAATCAACTGTATCGATTGTCCTAATCCGATCAAATTCGTCCACGTTCAGTTATATTTTAAGCTTAGTTAGCTAGAATCAAGCTATATTAATCAATAATATGACACTCAATTATGATATTAGAAACCATCTTCTTCCTATTGTACTTCCATTTTCTTATAATACCATTATTAATCTTATAGCAAAATGGTCCATGCTGATTATTGGTGGCAAAACGGGTCGTGGCACTTCGGGCCGACCCGCGCACCCGCCAAAAATGGCGGGTTGGATTGACATTTTAGGCCCGCCGTCCGGCATAGTCCGCCCCGCCAAAATCTTCTGCCCGCCATAGACTGACCCGCCAAAGCCCGCCGCCCGCCAAAACTCGCCGCTCCGTCAAAATCCGCTATTTTTGTAAGTTAATTCTACTAATTCTTGATGGTTTTATTTTATACATTTATTTGTGAATATATGCAATACTTTTAACTAAAATTTGTTAAAAAATGCTTTATAAAAAATTATTCTAAAAACTATGTGAAAAATCTAATTAAAATGTAAAAAAATATATTAAAAAATGAATAAATAATAAATAAATAAATAGGCGGACAAACCCTTCGCCCGCCAACCCGCCACCTTGACGGACCTAGCTAGATTTTTATGCCCATCTCAATTTGCGGACTTGTCCTCCCCGCTCTTTTTTTTGGCGGGCATATGACGGAACGGGGTGGGGCGGGGCGGGCCACCCGCTTTGCCACCCCTAATGCTGATATTATTTATTTTTATAGTACATTATGGACCGGTGGTTTTGTTTTTTTTTTTTTTAAATGATGTTTATAGTGTAACAAAATTTTATGTAAAGCAAATTTATAAAGAAATTTTTAATAAAAGTTTTAAATGAAAATTTGGTTTGAATAGTTATTTTTAAAATATTATTTTAGATATTTTATTCTTTTATCTAAATTTTTTTGGATATCAATGTTTTAAAAAATCACTTAATTTTAAAACTATATTTCAAATAGATTTTCATAAAAATCATTTTTAAAATACAACTTTTTAAAAATAATTGAAATTTTAACTATATTTTTTTCTTCAATAATATTTATTAATGTTATAGGATGTCAAAATTAGTATTTCAATTAAAAAACCAATATAAAAGAACTTATAATATTTCAAAAAACAGTTTTATAAAATCTATTTTTTAAAATGAAAAAAATTCATTTTTTTAGCTGAAATAAAAACACGCTGTAAAAACCATTTTGGTTCTTTGCATTAAAAATAAAGAACCATGTTAATTCTTCTTTTATCCTTTCAACCGATTTTATTTTCTTATCTATGCCACACATTTAACTCCATACATCATTTTTTTTCCAGACAATTCACTTATAAATATTGAAATGAACAAATTTTAATAAATAACATTATAAAATATTATAGAATCATCACGAGTTCAACTTTGCTTCATTTATCTTTCTTCTATTTATTCCATTTCAATCTTTAGTTGTTGGACATGTGTTGAAAACAAATCAAATGATTCTAGTTAAAAGGTTAAAATTTTGTGAATATAAAAAATCACGTTACGAAGTTGCTAGTCTAGTAAAAGAGGCTTCTAAGTGCATGTTTGGTTTGGTTTTTGAAATGGCCAAAAGCAATTTTAGAGGTGTATAATCAATTCTAGGTGATTTTAAGATGTTTGGTTTGACAAAAGTAGAATTGATTCTGTCTCCAAAATTGATTCTACTTAAAGCTAGAATTTCTAGCTTTTGCCTCCAGAATTGATTCTGGACGATTTTTACACTGTAATTTATTATTCACCTCACTTTTATAAAAATGTATCCAAACATAAATTAATTCTGCTAAACTCAATTCTACTATAATCAATTTTACCAAACTCAATTCTACTAAAATCAATTCTATCTACCGCTAATTCAACAAAATATAGCAGTGCATCAAAGTTGTAATCCAAAGAATCAATCTTTATCACTAACAGAACCCCTTGTCTACTCTTCTTCCTTTACTCTTGCCAATTCTAAGGGTTGCGAAGTTGCTAGTCTATAAAAACCTCCCATTGTTCCTCCTTTAGGTTTTTCAGGTGAGAAAGTGTTATGTACTCTTCCACGCGAGTACAAAGTGGAACACGGTGTTAGCTATTTTTATTATGAGAAAATTGACAATAGGTTTTGATAGGGAAAATATAGCTCTTCTATTTATAGAAATAAATCCAATCTTATTTAATTAAATTATTTTAATTAATTAAAATACTATTATATTTAATTAAACTCTTTTAATTAAATAAAATAAATATAAATAAAATTAAATCATATTTAATTTAATTAACTATCAATTCTTATTTATTTAATTAAATCATATTTAATCAAATAAAATATATTTGTGTTAATTATTAAATAAAATAACTAATATCCAGTTAAAATATATCTTATTAATTAATCATTCATTCGATTATCATTACTCTATGCATGTGATCATGTAGGTTCTTGATAAGTTGTCAAAAATATTAAATTACATATTTAATATTATAAACAGTGAGCAGTATCTAACTGCTACCTAAGTGACGAGAATGTCGTGCGATCCGACATAACCTTTATGTGATAATGCGCACGTGTACAATTATCCTTCTTAGGTGCATTCTTAACTTACACTCATTGCACCTTATACAAGTGGATTAACACCATTCTCAATCACTTCAAAAACATCTTAGTAACAAAACATCACTTTCATCTATTTGCATCACTTGTCATAATTAGGAGAATTAGGAGATTTGCAGTTGGAGATGTAAAGAATCAAACTCTTAAGAACAAATATTGAGTCGAAATCCTAATCAGTTAGAGGAAGCTATTGCCTTCAAAGATATAAAACTTGGAAGGTGGTAACCTATTACTCCAAAGTTGCTTCTATTTGATATGTTTTCTGTTGGAAGGGGTGGTAATTGATTACACCCCTGATGTAAGCAAAGCAGTAACACCAACTTGAATTATATTTTTTCACGAAAAAAATGAATGTTTCATTTAAAACGAAAGTGTATCTCCCAATCAATTTAAGACAAAAAATATTATTACATATTATTTCTAAAATTTGTATCCTTGAGCTTACAAATTGATAAAGTGAACAATTAAATTTTTTAATTTTTTAATTGATATTGATTTAAAATCTTTAAAGTTTGTCTAAAAAATTGTTTTAAAAACAATTAATTTTTTCAATGTTTTAAAATTTCCAAAAATGTTGCATCTATTTTTAAAAATTGAAAAGAAAAAAAAAGAAAGTGAAATATGGAATCCAAATTTAATTAATTAAAATGAAAATAAAAAATAAATATAATTTTAAATTTAGTAAAAATAAATAAATAAATTGTTGGAATGATAAAGAAATTACCAACTACTCAATTTGATAGTATAGTAGGGTTGAAAAGTATAGTCAACATGCAAATTGACAACCACTTTAGAATCATATTACCTCCACGTTTCAATAAAACTTTGCAATCAAGTTTATGTCTTGGATTAGTCTAGTCTACCACATGTTGTTTATCGATGTGTTTGTCCAAATTATATTTTATATCTCCAATTGAAAAATAATTATTTTGTATTAAATTTTAGATATGACAATAAAATAAATAAACTTATCCTAATTTTAATTACAAATATCTATGTTGGTTAGTGTCAATGTCTGACGCTCAGACACTGATATTAATTTTTCAGAGACGGTGATGTTACAAAACAGATAACATTAACTTTTAACTGAACAAAACATTTTCTATTATATATAGATTTATTTTCACATGTCTTGTTTTACAAGAAAACAACTGAAAACAATTCATGCAAACCTTCTTACAAGATAATCTTCTAATATCACTATTAAAAAAATAAAATTTAGAGAGGATAGAAATTCGCCACAAAAGTGTAAAATTCTGTTACAACTGTTTTAGTGAGGGATTTTGCGACGAACCAAAATTCGTAACGAATTTTGATATCGCAAAAAAAATAGTGAGAGAATTTGTTATCCTTCACAAACAACTTAATAATTTCGTCACAAATTAAATATGCTTGTCACTAACAACTAACCATAAGTATATTTCAATTTTCCCCACTAATTAATGACATTTCAATTTCCCTCACTAATTTATGACATATTTCCAATTCCCTCACTAATATTTTCGAGAAATCCATTAATTATATCAAACAAAAATAAAAATTATAAAATATAAAATATATATTTAATATATAACATTTTATGAATATAATTGATAATTGTCACAATACTTATTATCAAAATATAAAGAAAACATCATAAGTAGATAGACCATATTTACCAATAATACACTAATCCACTTCTAATTTTCCTTTCAATTGTCTAATATATATATATATATATATATATATATATATATATATATATATATATATATATATATATATATATATATATATATATATATATATATATATATATATATATATATATATATATATATATATATATATATATATATATATATATATATATTGTTGTGAAAAACAATACCAATAACAAAGTATAATAGGGAATTATAGGGGAGAAGAAGAACACAATAATTGGTTATAACTGTTATTCTTTTACTTTCTCTTAAAACAAGATTACAAGTTTACAAGAATAACAAATAACCTCTCTCACCCTAAATTAGGATTTGCAGCTTAGCAATGATGAGAGACTAGTATGCTATTTATAATAAAACCTAACATACTAACTAATGGGCTTTTTCCACAAGGCCCATTACACAAGCCAACTTAATAAACAAGCTAACTTAACAAATTAGGGTTTAAACACTAAAACCTAATTTAACATGCTAACAACCCTAGCATCTTCGACACAAGCATGTGAACAACCTTCGACATCATGCTTAACCCTGTCGAACCAAGAAGCTACCCTTCGGCCATACTAGAGTTCGATCCAATATCTCACAAATCTCCACCTTGGATCTAACTCTACAACATCAAGGGAACACACTAGTTTTCTTCATGCAGCTTTATCAACTGCATACAGTGGAAAAACTTGCAACTCGGCAATGTCTTGGTGATCATATCAGCAGCATTGTCTTCAGTCGAAACCTTCAGCACTTGGACTTCTCCACGCTCGATTACTCCTCTGACGAAATGCAGCCTCACATCAATGTGCTTAGTTCGCTCATGATAGGCTGAATTCTTCGACAGGTGTATTGCACTTTGACTATCACATTTAACAGTGATACCTCGACCTTGAAGTTTCAGCTCCTTCGCAAAACCTTCAAGCCACAATGCTTCTTTCACAGCTTCAGTTAATGCAATGTACTCCGCTTCAGTGGTTGATAGAGCAACAACCTTCTGAAGTGTTGCTTTCCAACTAATTGCTGTGCCAAACATAGTGAAAACATATCCAGAAATAGATTTCCTGGAATCCATACAACCTGCATAATCAGAGTCGACATATCCTTCGATTACTGCTTTACCATCTTCACCCAAGGCTCCACCATAAATTAGGACTCTATTCAGAGACCCATTTATGTACCTTAAAATCCACTTCAATGCTTGCCAGTGAGCCTTTCCAGGATTCGCCATGTACCTGCTTACAAGACTTACTGCGTATGCTATGTCGGATCTAGTACAAACCATAGCATACATCAAAGAACCAACTATATTAGCATATGGGATGCTATTCATATAGGCTCTTTCCACATCAGTACTAGGACACTGATCAATACTCAGCTTGAATTGAGGGTTTGTTGGAGTCACAACTGGCTTCGAATTCGACATACCAAACTTTTCAAGAATCTTCCGTAGATATGCCTCTTGAGATAGGCATAACTTCGACTTCTTTCTATCTCTTCGAATGTCAATTCCAAGAATCCTGGAAGCAGCTCCCAGATCCTTCATATCGAACTCCTTATTGAGTTCAGCCTTCACCCTCATCACATCTTCGACACTGTTGCTTGCTATGAGAATATCATCCACATAAAGCAACAAAATAACAAATGAATTACCAGGTCGAAATCTGAAGTAAACACAGTGGTCGAACTGACTTCTAATGAAACTTATGCGTGCCATGAACTTGTCGAATCTCCTATTCCACTGTCGAGGAGATTGTTTCAGCCCATACAAGGATCTCTTTAACTTACACACATAATCATCCTTCCCCTTTTCGACATACCCTTCAGGTTGCCTCATCAGGATCGTTTCATCTAGATCACCATACAAGAACGCAGTTTTCACATCCATCTGTTCCAGTTCAAGATCGAACTGTGCCACCATGGCAAGCAGCATTCGAATGGACCTATGTTTCACAACAGGAGAAAACATATCATTGAAGTCGACACCTTCTTTCTGAGTGAAACCCCTTGCGACTAACCTTGCCTTATATCTTTTCGACGTCACTCCTTCAATTCCTTCCTTAACTTTGAAAATCCATTTACAGCTGACTAACCTTGCCCCAGCAGGTTTCTTGATCAGTTCCCAAGTGTGATTATCATGAAGAGATTTCATCTCATCATCCATGGCCTTCAGCCATTCAGTCTTATTTTGACTCCTCATAACTTCCTTATAATCTCTAGGTTCATCATCAAGAACCTCACTGGCAGAGATTAATGCATAAGCTATAAGATCTGCATACCCAAGTCTCTGAGGTGGTTTGATGACTCTTCTCGACCTATCTCTCGACAATAGGTAGTCATCGTCAGTTTCCTCAACTTCCTCAGCATCTTCTGCTTCTTCTTCGACTTCATCAGGGACATGCAATTCAGCATCAACATGCTCCACCTCAACAGGAATCTCTACCTGTTCCAGCTCTTCGTCAGATGTTTCTGTACTTCGACCAACATCATCAGTTTTCTTAAAAGCCATTTCAGCTTCATTGAAAACAACATCTCGACTGGTGATACACCTCCTGTGACCTGGCTCTAGGCACCATAGCCTATAAGCTTTGACTCCTTCTGGGTATCCCATGAACATGCATTTCAGAGCTCTAGGTTCGACCTTGTCTTGCCTAATGTGAGCATAGGCTATGCAGCCAAATACTCTCAGTTTGTCGAGATCTGGTGGATGTCTCGACCAAACTTCTTCAGGTGTCTTCATATCTAACGCTGTCGAAGGACATCTGTTTATCAGATATGTTGCTGTCGCAACAGCCTCAGCCCAGAACACCTTCTTTAACCCCGCACTAGTCAACATACATCTAACTCTCTCCAAAATAGTTCGATTAAACCTTTCAGCCAAACCATTTTGTTGTGGAGTACCTGCAGTAGTTCTATGCCTTGCAATACCAGAGGTAGCACAAAAACTGTCGAATGCCTCATTGCAAAATTCAAGGCCATTGTCGGTTCTCAACCTCTTGACCTTCCTGCCAGTCTGATTTTCAACCAGAGTCTTCCAACTTTTGAAATTCTCAAACGTTTCATCCTTAGTCTTCTGGATGAATACCCATAATTTTCTGGAATAATCATCTACTATGGATAGGAAATACCTTGCCCCAGAATGTGATGCACACCTTGCAGGCCCCCAAAGATCAGCATGGATGTAATCAAGGGATCCATGTGTTCTTGATTTGCCTTTGTTGAACTTCACTCTGCAAGATTTTCCAAGTACACAGGGTTCACAAAACTTCAGCTTTTCGACTTTGTCTCCACCAAGCAGATTTTGTTTCCCTAATTCGACCAGACCCCTTTCACTGACATGGCCCAATCTCATGTGCCAGATTTCAGTTTTCGACAAAGGTTTCGTGGATGCAACATTTGTCGAACCACTTACAACTTCAACCTCAAGGGTATACAAGCCTTGTTTCTTCACGCCTCTCAAGACTTCCTTCGAACCCTTCATGACTCTTAGGATACTTTTCTCTCCTTGGAAAACATATCCTTTCTTGTCGAATTCACCAAGAGAAAGCAGATTTCTCTTCAAATCAGGAACATACCTGACTTCAGTCAACAACCTTATTGACTCATCATGGAGCTTGAATCTAACAGATCCAATACCTGCAATCTTGCAAGCCTTGTTGTTTCCCAGCAATACTGATCCACCATCTTGATCACATAATTCCTCGAACAAGTCTTTGTTTGGAGTCATGTGCCAAGTGCAACCTGAATCCATAATCCACTCTCTCTTAGAGTCACTGCTTGAAACCACAAGAACATCAGATGATTCGAAATCATCTTGAACAATGGCAGCGTTGCCATTATCCTTACCTCCATGATATTTCAGGCGTTCAGGGCACACCTTTCTTGTGTGACCCTCCTTTTTACAATGGTAGCATCGAATGCCAGATGCTTCGCCACTGTAAGACTTCGACTGGCTTTTGCCTTTCTTCTTGTCGAACTTACCATCCTTTCGTAAGAGTTTTCCTTTAACGGCCAAACCTTCGCCAACAGTCGAAGGTTTATGCTCCTTTCGTTCATTCAAGTCCTTAGAGTACAAGGCTGATTGAACTTCTTCAAACGTCAGGGACTCCCTTCCATACAAGAGAGTTTCTTTGAAGTGAGCATGTGATCTAGGCAAAGAACACAATAGTAACAGCGCTTGATCTTCATCATCGATCTTCACATCAATATTTTCAAGATCAAGAATCAGCTTGTTGAACATATCCAACTGCTCAGCCAATACTTTGTCTTCAATCATCTTGAATGAATACAAAGCTTGCTTCAGGTAGAGTCGATTTACCAGCGATTTGGTCATATACAAACTTTCAAGTTTCACCCATAACCCTGATGCCGTCGTCTCCTTTGATACCTGTCGGAGAACCTTATCACCAAGGCTCAACAAAATTGCGCTGTGTGCTTTCTCGATCATAGTTGTCTTCTCCGCTGCCGTTAATGCAGCATTCATGGCTGCCTCTCCCTTCAACGCTTCCAAACAACCCTGCTGAACCAGTAGGGCTTTCATCTTCAAGCGCCACAGACCGAAATCATTCACTCCGGTGAACTTTTCAATCTCATACTTTGTTGACGGCATCTTCTCCACGCTCACCGCACCAATTTGTTGTGAAAAACAATACCAATAACAAAGTATAATAGGGAATTATAGGGGAGAAGAAGAACACAATAATTGGTTATAACTGTTATTCTTTTACTTTCTCTTAAAACAAGATTACAAGTTTACAAGAATAACAAATAACCTCTCTCACCCTAAATTAGGATTTGCAGCTTAGCAATGATGAGAGACTAGTATGCTATTTATAATAAAACCTAACATACTAACTAATGGGCTTTTTCCACAAGGCCCATTACAGAAGCCAACTTAATAAACAAGCTAACTTAACAAATTAGGGTTTAAACACTAAAACCTAATTTAACATGCTAACAACCCTAGCATCTTCGACACAAGCATGTGAACAACCTTCGACATCATGCTTAACCCTGTCGAACCAAGAAGCTACCCTTCGGCCATACTAGAGTTCGATCCAATATCTCACACATATATATATATATATATATATATATATATAAGAAAAATTCTTACAATAGATAATAAGTAAATTCTTGTAATTTTAAGAAAAATGAGTGAACCTTACAACTACAATATTTTAGTGTAATAATAACTTGACACTATACTCCATTTCCTTCAAATATGTTGAGTCCTCTTACTTCACCATTGCAGTTATATGTTTCATCTCTTCTTTATTTTCTTCCAATCTTTAATTTCCCGTGAAGAGTATAATTAAATATCAATTATATAATATAACCAAGCTGAAAAATAAACTAATCAAATGTAATAGTTTAAATATGCTAAAATTAATCTTCTCAAAAAGCTCATGTCACATTTTTAATTACAAAATAAAAATGCTTCTAGTTGACAAAAACTTGTGATAATTCAATGCTCATATATGTGATGTTATACAATATTTCATATGCTGCAAGTTACCAAATGATCATCGTTATTTACAATCAAACAAAACCAAATATCAAAAGCAAGCATTGTGAATTCAATGTCAATAACGAAGTATAAAATAAAGAAAGAATAAAAAACAAGGAAGAAGAAGAAGACAGGAATTAATTATAATTGCTATTCTTTTACTTTCTCTTTAAAAAACAAGATTACAAGTTTACAAGAATAACAAATAACCTCTCTCACCCTAAATTAGGATTTGCAGTGTGCAATAATGAGAGACTAGTATGCTATTTATAATAAAACCTAACATACTGACTAATGGACTTTTCCACAAGGCCCATTACACAAGCTAACTTAATAAACAAGTTAACTTAACAAATTAGAGTTTACACACTAAAACCTAATTTAACATGCTAACAACCCTAGCATCTTCGACACCTGCATGCTAGATCTATCTTTGACTACAACATGCGCATTTCGACACCAGCGTGTGAACAACCTTCGACTTCATGCTTAACCCTGTCGAGCTGTCGAACCAAGAAGTTACCCTTCGACCATACTAGAGTTCGATCCAATATCTCACAAATCTCCACCTTGGACCTAACTCTACAACTTCAAGGGGACAAACTAGATTTCTTCATGCAGCTTTATCAACTGCATATAGTGGAAAAACTTGTAACTTGGCAATGTCTTGGTGATCATATCAACAGCATTGTCCTTAGTCGAAACCTTCAGCATTTGGACTTCTCCACGCTCAATTACTTCTCTGACGAAATGCAACCTCACATCAATGTGCTTAGTTTGCTCATGATATGCTGAGTTCTTCGATAGGTAAATTGTACTTTGACTATCACACTTAACAGTAATACCTCGACCTTGAAGTTCCAGCTCCTTCGCAAAACCTTCAAGCCACAATGCTTATTTCACATCTTCAGTTAGGGCAATATACTCCGCTTCAGTGGTTGAAAGAGAAACAACCTTCTAAAGTGTTGCTTTCCAACTAATTGCAGTGCCAAACATAGTGAAAACATATCCAGAAATAGATTTTCTGGAATCCATACAACCTGCATAATCAGAGTCAACATATCCTTCGATTACTGCTTTATTATCTTCACCCAAGGCTCCACCATAAATTAGGACCCTGTTCAGAGACCTATTTAAGTACCTTAAAATCCACTTTAATGCTTGTCAGTGAGCCTTTCCAAGATTCGCCATGTACCTGCTTACAAGACTTACTGCATATGCTATGTCGGGTCTAGTACAGACCATAGCATACTATTCATATAGGCTCTTTAAACATCAGTACTAGGACATTAATCAATACTTAGCTTAAATTGAGGGTTTGTTAGAGTCACAACAGGCTTTAAGTTCCACATACCAAACTTCTCAAGAATCTTCTGTAGGTATGCCTCTTGAGATAAGCATAATTTTGACTGCTTTCTATCTCTTCGAATGTCAATCCCAAGAATTCTGGAAGCAACTCCCAGATCTTTCATATCGAACTCCTTATTGAGTTTAGCCTTCACCCTCATCATATCATCGACATTATTTCTTGCTATGAGGATATCATCCACATAGAGCAACAAAATAAAAAATGAATTACCAGGTCAAAATCTGAAGTAAACGCAGTGGTCGAACTAACTTCTAGTGAAACTTATGCGTGTCATGAACTTGTTGAATCTCCTATTCCACTGTCGAGGAGATTTTTTCAGTCCATATAAGGATCTCTTCAGCTTTCACACATGTTCTTCCTTCCCCTTTTCGACATACCCTTCAGGTTTCCTCATCAGGATTGTTTCATCTAGATCACCATACAAGAACGCAATCTTCACATCCATATGTTCCAGTTCAAGGTCAAACTGTGCCACCATGGAAAGTAACATTCGAATGGACCTATGCTTCACAACAGGAGAAAACACATCATTAAAGTCGACACCTTCTTTTTGAGTGAAACCCCTTGCGACCAACCTTGCCTTGTATCTTTTCGACACCACTCCTTCGATTCCTTCCTTAACTTTGAAAATCCATTTACAACTGACTAACCTTCCTCCAGCAGGTTTCTTGATTAGTTCCCATGTGTGATTATCATGAAGATATTTCATCTTATCATCCATGGCCTTCAGCCATTCAGTCTTATTTCGACTCCTCATAACTTCCTTGTAGTTTCTAAGTTCTTCGTCTAGAACCTTACTTGGAGAGGTTAAGGAATATGTTATAAGATATGCATACCCAAGTCTCTGAGGTGGCTTGATGACTCTTCTCGACCTATCTCTTGGCAATAGGTAGTCATCGACATTTCCTCAACTCCCTCAGCATCTTCTGATTCTTCTTCGACTTCATCAAGGATATGTAATTCAGCATCAACATGCTCCACCTCAACAGGAATCTCTACATGTTCCAGCTCTTAGTCAGATGTTTCTGCATTTTGACCAACATCATCAGTTTTCTTAAAAGCCATTTCAGCTTCATCGAAAACTACATCTCGACTGGTGATACACTTTTTGTGACCTGGCTCTAGGCATTATAGCCTATAAGCTTTAACTCCTTCAGGCTATCCCATGAACATGCATTTTAGAGCTCTAGGTTCGACCTTGTCTTGCCTAATGTGAGCATAGGCTACGCAGCCAAATACTCTCAGTTTTTCGAGATCTGGTGGATGTCCCGACCAAACTTCTTTAGGTGTCTTCATAGCTAACACTGTCGAAGGACATCTATTTAGCATATATGTTGTTGTCGAAACAGCCTTAGCCTAGAACACCTTCTTTAACCCAGTACTAGTCAATATGCATCTAACTCTCTCCAAAATAGTTTGATTAAACCTTTCAGCCAAACCATTTTGCTGTGGAGTACCTGTTGTAGTTATGTGCCTTGCAATACTAGAGGCAACACAAAAGCTGTTGAACACCTTATTGCAAAATTCAAGGCCATTGTCGGTTCTCAACCTCTTGACCTTTCTGCCAGTCTGATTTTCGACCAGAGTCTTCCAACTTTTGAAATTCTCAAAAGTTTCATCCCTAGTCTTCTGGATGAATACCCATAATTTTTTGGAATAGTCATCTACTATGGATAGGAAATACCTCGCTCCTGAATATGATGCACACCTTGCAGGTCCCCAAAGATCAGCACGAATGTAATCAAGGGATCCATGCGTTATTTGTTTGCCTTTGTTGAACTTCACTCTGCAAGATTTTTCCAATACACAGGGTTCACAAAATTTCAGCTTGTTGACTTTGTCTCCACCAAGCAGATTTAGTTTCCCTAATTCGACCAGATCCCTTTCACTGACATGGCCCAATCTCATGTGCCAAATTTCCATCTTCGACAAATGTTTTGTGGATGCATCATTGTCGAACCACTTACAACTTCAGCCTCAAGGGTATACAAGCCTTGTTTCTTCACGCCTCTCAAGACTTCCTTCGACCCCTTCATGACTCAAATGATACTTTTCTCTCCTTGGAAAACATATCCTTTCTTGCCGAATTCACCAAGAGAAATCAAATTTCTCTTCAAATCAGGAACATATCTGACTTCAGTCAACAACCTTATCGACTCATCATGGAGCTTGAATCTCACATATCCAAAACCGGCAATCTTGCAAGCTTTGTTATTTCCCAGAAATACAGACCCACCATCTTGATTACATAATTCCTCGAACAAGTCTTTGTTTGGAGTCATGTGCCAAGTGCAACCTGAGTCCATAATCCACTCTCTTCTCGAGTCACTGCTTGAAACCACAAGAACATCAGATGATTCAAAATCATCTTGAACAATGGTTGCATTGCCATTATCCTTACCTCCATGATCTTTCATGCGTTCAGGGCACACCTTTCTTGTGTGACCCTCCTTCTTACAATGATAGCATCGAATACCAGATGCTTCGCCACTATAAGACTTCTGCTGACTTTTACCTTTCTTCTTATCGAACTTACCATCCTTTCGCAAGAATTTTCCCTTAACGGCCAAAGCTTCACCACAGTCGAAAGTTTATGCTCCTTTCGTTCGTTCAAGTCCTTAGAGTACAAGGCTGATTGAACTTCTTCAAAGGTCAGGGACTCCCTTCCATACAAGAGAGTTTCTTTGAAGTGAGCATGTGATCGAGGCAAAGCGCACAATAGTAACAACGCTTGATCTTCATCATCGATCTTCACATAAATATTTTCAAGATCAAGAATCAGCTTGTTAAACATATCCAACTGCTCAGCCAACACTTTGTCTTCAATCATCTTGAATGAATACAAAGCTTGCTTCAGGTAGAGTCGATTTACCAGCGATTTGGTCATATATAAACTTTCAAGTTTCACCCATAACCCTGATGATGCCGTCTCCTTTGATACCTGGCTGAGAGCCTTATCACCAAGGCTCAATAAAATTGCATTGTGTGCTTTCTCAATCATAGTCTTCTTCTCTGCTGCCGTTAATTCAGCATTCATGGTTGCCTCTCCCTTCAACGCTTCCAAGCAACCCTGGTGAACCACTAGGGCTTTCATCTTCAAGCGTCGCAGACCGAAATCATTCACTCCGGTGAACTTTCCAATTTCATATTTTGTTGAAGGCATCTTCTCCATGCTCACCGCACCAATTTGTTGTGAATTCAATGCCAATAACGAAGTATAAAACAAGGAAAGAATAAAGAACAAGGAAGAAGAAGAACACAAGAATTAGTTATAACTACTATTCTTTTACTTTCTCTTTAAAAAAACAAGATTACAAGTTTACAAGAATAACAAATAACCTCTCTCATCCTAGATTAGGATTTGCAGTGTGCAATGATGAGAGACTGGTATGCTATTTATAATAAAACCTAACATACTAACTAATGGGTTTTTTTCACAAGGCTCATTACACAAGATAACTTAATAAACAAGCTAACTTAACAAATTAAGGTTTAAACACTAAAACCTAATTTAACAGGCTAACAACCCTAGCATCTTCGACACCTGCATGCTTGATCCATCTTCAACTACAGCATGCACATTTCGACACCAGCATGTGAACAACCTTCAACTTCATGTTTAACCCTGTCGAACTGTCGAACAAAGAAGCTACCCTTCAACCATACTAGATTTCGATTCAATATCTCATAAGTCATAACAACACATGAAGAAAAACATAGTTATGAAAAGTCAAGTACCACCAAGATTAACTATCTTAGTAAATACTAGTATCTTTTTATTAAAGTGAACTGAAGAAAAATTTGAAGATATTGAATATTTATAAATGAACTTTTTCACATCACATTGTGACATCAAACACATGAATGACAACAACCAGTAACAAACATCACAAATGGTAGATTTTGTCACCATGATTATAAAAGTTACAACCACTTACTCATTCACACTTTGTGTCCATGACCAGACATGAAAGTCACTGATTTACCCAAAATTAGTGACTTGAGAATTTCCTAAATTATCCAAATGGTCAAGAATAAGCACAATTAGAAATCAAAGACTTGAATGGAAAGATTTATTTTTATGAACATGATAAATTTAGGATTTTGTTTCTAAAGAATCGAAATAGAGGTCAATTTACAAATTTTCAATAATTAGAAGAATAATAATTGGGTTCTGTTATATTGATTTTCAATAATTAGAAGAAGAATTATAACACAAAATTTCGATTTCGAAAAGGAATGGTTTATACTTTCAAGTATAATTTAAACATTCAAAAGTAAGATTTTCGAAACAAAATTTAGGATCTATAATTTCCTACCGAAAATAAAAACTGTAGCAAGTCTAAATAACCCATATTATCCATGAAATCAAAAGGAATTCCATACTCATATTTGACTGAAAAACATTATAATCAAGATGTTATCAATACCATGGTTTTAAATTGCAGTTGCAGTTGCGGCCACTACGGTTGCGGATATTGCGGCTACTGCGATGCGGATTGCGATCGTTACGGCGTGAATTTAATATATAGAGCATAAACTATTATACTTTATTATTTAGTTTATATTTCACATGTCTTCCATTTTGTCTCTAATTTTTAATATATATCTCATTAATAGTTTGTCATCACTTTGAAAATCACTAATCTGTTCAAAATATATTTTAAATCTATGATAAAAATAGAAAGAAAGATAGATTAAATGATTTTTGTCAGTAATGTATAATCTATGGTGGTCCGATGTGGGCTAATGCGGCCGTTGCGGTGTTACGATGCGGTCGTTGCGGTGTTTTAATGCGATTTTTAATGTGATTTACGATCACACCGCAATTGCGGCCTGATGCGGATGCAGACACTACCGCAACCGCAATATTGCGGTCGTATCAGGTGACGCGGTCCGCAATTTAAAACCATGATCAATACAAAGCATATGTTTTGGATTTGGGAAAGAAGATAAAGTAAGATTTTCAATCCAAATTTGGGTTTGCAAAACAGTAAGTTAGTTAATAAGAATTTCAAACCAAACAGACATTCAAATCAAATTTAGAGAAAAGAGGAATTAGGGTTTCAACACAAAATCTAAAGTTTGTGAATTTCCTACTAATATAAAAGCAAATATAAGGTGAGTAAATTTTTGTAGCAACATTTAAGTTTGCATTTTAACAGACACAACCCAAAATGATAACAAAGAGTGACACTCACCATCGAGGAGATGAAGCTCACAGTGGCTTAAGGAAATTCGGTACGGTGGTGACAACAGTCGACGCGGCGATGACAACTCCAAACGGTCCGGTTTCATCCGAAAGAAGGAGAGTTCTAAATTATCCTGCTTTCTACATTTGTTTTCGCGGTGGCCAGAGGAAAAGGAAGAAGGTGGTTCGGCGGCGAGATTAGTCAAAACAATAAACCAATCATTTCATGAGAAAGACCATGAATTAAGGATTAAGAATATGGTTTTTTTTGTTGGATGAGGTATTGATCGGAAAATATGACAAAAATGAGGGTGGCGGTGTTAGGGTTTTCGGATAGAGGAAGAAGAGAGAATCGTGTTCTCTGATATTAAGATGACATGATCATTTCGGTCTTGAGATCTTCATCAAATTAACTTGTAACATGACATGATCATTTGTTTATTAACCTCAAATGAGGTCATATCGGTAACAACATGATAATCGGGGCAGACCACATATCGAAAACAGCTTCCTCGGTTCTACATTTTAAGCGATAAATTTGCGTTTAAGGTAACTAAATAACTTGTTATTTAACTAGCTAAGCATGTCTCCCGCGGGCAATTTGAAGCTGCTTAACGCCAAAGAAATGCTAAAAGTGTTTTCGTTGCATTTGTTATTATAAAATGAAGGATGTCCAAGAGGCATATGTCTGTCTGGAATTTGAGGAACTTCATATCTCCTTCCAACATATTCAAAGCGTATGAAATCGTCGGTCTCAAAGTGACTGTTACATGAGAACACAGGATTCCAACCAGCAAAAACCTTTCCATTATGCTCTTCGAATTCAAACTAGTATTCTTTTTGTCTTTAGAGAGAGAACCATCCAAAGCCTCGTCTAATTTCCCCTATTTCACCAACAACAAAGCCCAATCCGTAATCAAGAACGCCTGTGGGGATCCTGACGAAGGCAAGTCGAGAGCCTTCCTCCCACACATTATCTCCAAAACAACCACGTCAAAGCTATACACATCGCTCTTCTCAGTCAGTCGACCATAAAGAGCGTATTTCAGCGAAAAGTATCCATGAGTCCCCGCCACCCCAGTAGTAAGATGAGAGTGACCATCCCTGCTTTGTTTTGCAAGTCCAAAATCGGCAACTCTTGCCCTCATATCTTCATCAAGTAGAATATTGGTAGCTTTGATATCCCTATGATAAATTGAAGGCTTAACTCCATAATGTAAATAAGCCAACCCTTTTGCTACATCCAAGATTATGTTCTTCCTTAAAGGCCAATTCAACGATTTGTTCGGTTTCAAAGGATCCTTCGACACAAAAAGATAATCTTCGAGGTTACCATTCGGCATGTAATCGTAAACAAGATACCTTTGACTTCATCTATCACCATAATTCTCACTCTCATCAACCACACAACAACCTCTAAGAGGCAACAAATTCCTATGCTTAAGATTACTAATGATCTCAACTTCTTAACAAAACTCAACATCCCCTTGAAAATCGGATTCTAAAACTTGCTTAATCGCAACAACTGATCCATCAGCCAAAGTTCCTTTGAAAACTAAACCAAACCCACCTCTCCCTACGAAATTCTTGGATGAAAAATTATTAGTAGCTTTCTCAAGTTCCTGAATTTTGTACCAAATCGACCTGGTACTTGTCCAACTTGGTTCAGTAAGTGTCGACTCATATCCTTTTAGGTTGATACATCTTCTTTAATTTTTCAAATTTTTCAATTTGGTTCAGTATGTGTTGACACATGTATCATATGTGTTGACTCATTTCTCAATACATAGAGTTTCAGGTCGACTCATGACCTTTTCAGGTCGACTCATTAGTTGAAATTTTCTGCATAAATTTATTTTTTTGTTTTGATCCATTTCATACATCATTATCTCTCCAAACACACCTCTTCATATCCTTGGTCAACCAAATTTACTCACACTTACCCATCCAACACACCTCTTCTCAACACTTCTCTTACCAATATGTCTTTTTATTTCCCCCATAAACCTATCATTACACCTTTTTCACTCAACCACCAACGCACCTCTTCCCAACACTATCCATTCACACAAATCTCTTCCTTTCCCCAAAACTTTATCATTACCCTAAAATCTTTCTTCATTAAATCTTCCTTCTTATAAAGTATCTCATACACCAAATCCATTTCATCTTTAAATTTTTCATTATCTCTCACCAATTCATTGTTATTTTTGTGTGTTTGCATATATTTGGGTTTGTAGGTATTCAAATATTACTCAAACTACTAATGTGTTCATTCATACATTATTTCGAATAACTTTCATGCATACTCAGTCCAACAAAATCCTCATGGCACAACAAATGTGATCTCATAGGTAAAGGCAAGGCAAGTACCTCATCTACTCCACTAGAAACATGTTTAATTTTGGGGGTGGTAAGTTAATGATGATGTGATTTTGATTAAAAAAATTATTTTATAAAATTATTTGATTACAAAATAAATAATAATTTAATTTATGTTTTTTAACTTAATTTAATTTTTTAATAAATATAATAACTTACATTATTATAAAATAAAAATGAATTATGAATCATCAAATAAAAAATAACGAAAAATGACATGTAAATAATTTGTATAGATGTGGCAATGACACATTATCAAATGTCCTATCATGTCATTATAATTTAACCTCAAATTAAAAAGCGGGACTAAAATCCCGAAAAAAAAAACTTAAAAAAGTGATAAAAAAACCTGAATTTTAAAAAGGAATCGAAACAAAATAAAAAATAATAAATAGATGGACCAAAGTTGAAATTAAACTTATTAAATAAAATATTTCATATATTTGTCAATGTTATGAGAACGTACAAACTCTAAGGCATAATGTGTAAAAAATAAACAAATAATTAAATTAAAGAAGCCTAATTTAATTAAATGATAATTATATTAGATATTATTTGTTATATTAACACATATAATTATCTAAATAAACATCTTTTGATTAAATTAATTACAATTGAAAATTAATTAAAATAACTATTGTTCTTGAGAAACCCATTTAGGTTCACAAATGAGGTAGTGAACCAAATATATAATAGTGAATTATACTATATGGTTTTTTTTGTCTTAAAGCTCCCGATCCGACAGAGGTACCTGCAAACACTTCAATGACTAAGTTAGTGAAGGTCGAAAGTGAAAGGTATTTATATAACACATTCATTGGATCTTTAAAGTGGAGTTCTAGGATTTTAGAGACATGAAACCTTATGCTTTTGACAACTATAAAAAATGATAGGTGTCATAATATCGTTCAAAGTACGATCTAAAAACTTTTCTCCAACTACTTGTTCTAATAACGTGTCCTTTTAAAATATTCGTTCTTAGGTTCCCCAATACAAGAACCTTCTTTTGAAAAGACACCCACATCATCGCCAGACTTCTTTAATTTCTAAAATAACGGGTTGATCCTTTCACGAAATTGAAGAATCTATCTGAAGGATAGAAAAACACTTAGAAAGGGGGGGGTTTGAATAAGTGTAGTCTTAAAAACTTGAACGATAAAAATAAATTGCACAGTTATTTTTATCATGGTTCGTTGTTAACTAAACTACTCCAGTCCACCCCCGCGGAGTGATTTACCTCACCTGAGGATTTAATCCACTAATCGCAACAGATTACAATGGTTTTCCACTTAGTCCGCGACTAAGTCTTCCAGAGTATCCTGATCACAACCTGATCACTCCAGGAACAACTGCTTAGACACAAGCTAAGACTTTCTTAGAGTATCCTGACCACCACGTGATCACTCTAATTACAACTGCTTAGACACAAGCTAAGACTTCCTAGAGTATCCTGATCAACACTTGATCACTCTAGTTACTTACAAATTAATGTAATCAATTCTAAGAGTATTACAATGCTTCTTAAAAGCTATAATCACAACAGTGATATTTCTCTTAACGTTTAAGCTTAATCTCACTAATATATTACAACAGCAATGTAGTGAGCTTTGATGAAGATGAAGTTTCTGAGTTTTTACTTGAACAGCATTTCAGCAAGTTAATATTCACAGAATTTGGTTCAGAGTTGTTAACCTTGCTTCTCATCAGAACTTCATATTTATAGGCGTTTGAGAAGATGACCGTTGAACGCATTTAATGCTTTGCGTGTTCCGTACAGCTTTGCATTTAATGTTTCACGCTTTTGTCAACTACCTCGAGCCTTGTTCACGCTGTGTCTACTGACGTTGCCTTTAATAGCTTCCAACGTTCCTTTTGTCAGTCAGCGTAGCCTGCCACCTGTACTTTCTTCTGATCTGATGTTTGAATATAATATTTGAATATCATCAGAGTCAAACAGCTTGGTGCATAGCATCTTCTTGTCTTCTGACCTTGAAGTGCTTCTGAGCGTGATACCATGAGAACTTCAGTGCTTCTGCTTCTGACCTCAAGTTCTTTTGATGCTTTCATAGACCCATGTTCTGATTCTGCCTTGACCATCTTCTGATGTCTTGCCAGACCATGTTCTGATGTTGCATGCTGAACCTTCTGAGACAAAGCTTCTGAGCGCTGAGTTGTGCATACTCTTTATATATTTCCGGAAATAGAAATTGCAATGTATTAGAGTACCACATTATCTCACACAAAATTCATATCCTTGTTATCATCAAAACTAAGAATATTGATCAGAACAAATCTTTTCTAACAATCTCCCCCTTTTTGATGATGACAAAAACATATATAAATGATATGAATTTGCGATGAGAAAGAGCAGACGGCTAAAGACAAATTACACAGCTATAGCATAAGCATGTGAATATGTCTCCCCCTGAGATTAACAATCTCCCCCTGAGATGAATAATCTCCCCCTGAAATAAATACTCGAAGAACTTTAATAATAAAAGACTTCCCTGATTATTTCGGTAGAGACGATCACATAAGCTTCTTGCTTCTGATAATTCATAGCTTCTGACTTCTGCTTCCTTTGGACAGCTTCAGAACTTGAATTTCTTTAGATCCCTAGAACACTCACAGCTTCTGATTCCTGCTTCCATTTAGGACAGCTTCAGAACTTGAATTTCTTTGATCTTCAGAACATTCACAGCTTCTGATTCCTGCTTCCATTTAGGACAGCTTCAGAACTTGAATTTCTTTAATCTTTAGAACATTCACGGCTTCTGATTCATGCTTCCATTTAGGACAGCTTCAGAACTTGAGTTTTCTGGATCTTTTAGAACATTCACAGCTTCTGATTTCTGCTTCCCTCGGATAGCTTCAGAGCTTTGAATTTCTTCTTACATCACTTCATGCTAGATTGTATCAGAACATTGTTGAATGTACCAGAGCATCATCAGAGCATCTCTACATCCTGAAATGTTACAGAACAAAACTAAACGACAAAAGTCAGCATGAATGAGTTAGAACATAAGATGTGTATCAGAACACAAAATATGTATCAGAGCCATATAAGCCATATAGACTATATCAGATCTAATAGACAATTTATTAGAGCAAATAGACAATGATTTGGATCATATTCTACTATCAGAATTTCTGATCATTCTTGCTTCTGATTCTGAAGTTTCCTAGCACTCAGCTTGCTTCAAGAATCCAAGAGCTATCTCTGATCATTTCTTCTTGCTTCTGATTCTGAAGCTTCATAGCACTCAGCTTGCTTCAAGAATCCAAGAACTTGATTCATCTTGTTGCTCCTCATGTTGGTCTTGAATCTTTGATTCCTGCAACAACACAACTTAAAAACATATGAAGCTTGCAGCTTCTGTTAGTAAAGCAACTGATTAAATCAAATCATTTATCACATATTTCTCCCCCTTTTTGTCATATCATCAAAAAACAGAAAAGATTCAGATACAAACAAAAAGAAACAGATGGAGGAAAAAGGATGATTTCATTGAAGTTCAAACAGCAGGTACAGAAGTACACGCAGAGAAAGAAGACAAGATGCACAAAAACAGATGCAGCAAAAGCAAAAAACAAAACAACACAGACTCAATCTAAGACGACCCTAGCCTTGACAAGATCTTGGCCAGCATCTCTTGAACCCCATTGTTGTATCCTTCTTGCCTTTCCATGAAAGCTCTAAATTCATCCTGTTTCTTCTGAATATCTTCCAGAGTTCTTGCAAGACGAGAAGATTCATCAGAAGAAGCTTCACTGCTTCTAACCACAGGAATAGCATTGTGATCTGTAGCTTCCATAGATAGATCAGTTGCAGGGATTTCCTCAACAGGAACTGATTCAGCAACATGATCTTCTACATCTGCTTCTTGCATAGAAGCATCTCCATATTCTGCAGCAGGAATTTCCGAATCTCCATTCTCAAGTGCCTGAAGAATGGCAGCAAGATTCCTGGGAGCAGAAGGACCTTCAACTTCTGGTGGGTCAACAACTTCTGGAATGACCAAGCTTGGATCTTTCTCAGAAGGGTTTTCCCTCAGAAAGTCAAAGAGGGTCTTGAAATCCCCGAGAAGAACTGGATAATCAGGAATCCAGATAACAATATCCCTGCAAGGATTAGCTTCCATTGCAGCAGCAAGCCTTGCTTGTTCCAATTCATCCAAAAAGGGCTTCTCCTCAGCAGCAACACAATTTCTGAGAGGATGGTAATATATACCATTATCACCCTCCAGAAGGTGACCAGGGTAACCAGGAGCAGCAGCCACTAGTCTTTTCTGTACTCCCATTGCTTCTACTTGAAAATCCTTGCGAAATCTTCTCCAGAGATTTCTTGTAGAAACATCATCCAGACCATTTAGAAATGCATCCTTCAGAAGGTCTAGATTGCTAATCACCTCATGTCTGAAAAGTTCCAGGTAGGTATAGGGTTCAGGTTCAGGCGGTTTGAAGGTGAATTTGTAGTCAGGGTAGAGAAGACAGTAAGGTTTGGATTTTCTGGTAGGTAAGGGATGTGATATAGAAGGTGGAGGTGCGGTGGATGAGGAAGAAGGGATATCTGAGAGAATGATTGATGAAGATGGAATATCAGAAATGATAGATTGAGAAGAGGATGGAGTATTTGAAAAGGGAATTGGTGAGAAAGATTTATCAGAAGGAGTTGGGGGAAGAATACTTAAAGGTGTGGGGTTTAGAATGGGAGAGGAGACGGATGATGGAGAAGGATTTGGTAAGGTGAAGTTTACTTTTGGTTCAGATGGAGGTGATTGGAAAGATGGTTTAGGGACAGAAGGAGGTGGAGTAAAAACCTGCCTGGAGGTTTGTACAGAAGAAGAAGATCTGGTTCTGCGAAAGGAGTCTCTAATCCTTTTATCTCTTCGTTCTTCAGAGTCCACCTTGTCAGGATCATAGGTGACTCTCAACTTCTTGGCTTTCTTAGCCTCATCTTCTTGGGCTTTTCTTTTTAGCCTAGCCTTTAGTTCCTTCTGATCCTTCTTCAGAAGATCAGCCTTGGACGGAAGAACTCTGCCACGGATCCAAGCAGGATCAATATCTGATTGCTTCCTAACACAATCTTCCAGGTAAAGCTTGACAACCTGATGCAGTTCTTTTTGAAACAAGGAGGCAAAACCTTCAACAGCAACTCTTCTTGACAGAATGTCAGGAAAGCTTGTGCACACAGAAGGTACATTTTGAATGAGTTCCAGTCTGAACAAATCCACACCATTGAAAATGGGACCTTGAACTACTCCAAGAAAATGGGACGCATTGAGTTTTCTGATGGAGTCCAGCACTTTGCTTTCAATCAGAATGTCTGAAATCATTCTTCCAAAAGGAATAGTCGTTCTTGAAATATGAGGGTACTTCGCCCTTTCGTCTTCTCTTGACTCAAAGATAGAAGTCTTCAGATTCTCAAACAAAATATGGGAAATGTTGATCTCAGTCTTTTTGCCAATGCAGAAAAGAGTATACTTGTGATCTGGACTGATGTAGGAGGAGGAGAGCATCCTCTTTCTATGGTGAAGGGAACCCAGAATAATCTCAGCCCATACTTTATAAAACGGCCTTAAGGTGCCTGTGTTATTAGAGTCGATTCCAAAAGTATGAGAGATTTGTTGTTCAACTTTAGACCAATCAACTGATGCATGTCGAAAACCAGTCCAACCTTCTTCATCATTCAGATTGTACAGCTTCCTGATGAGCTTTTTAGTGATAACCACTTCATGCCCTAGCACGAATGAAATGATGGCAGTTGCGGTAACCGTTGCATGTACCCAGAAATCCTTCACAAGTTCAGGATAAGTTGGACCAACCAATCTATCAAGATACTTAGACCATCCTTGTTCAAAGATTCTTGCATCACACTTAAAGCCATTTGCTTTTAGGTTGTTGATGTCCACAGCAGATTCACATAGAACTTCCAGTTCTTTCGTGGGTATTAAGCATGTTTTCAATGGAGCATACTCATATTTGCTTAGAAGGATCTGTGTAGAGGTGAGCTTTTCTTTTGAGTTCGATGAACAAGAAGATGAGTTCATGATGATTATGCTTTGAGATCAAATCAAAAACTAGGGTTTGAAAAAAAATGCAACGAAGGGGATGCACAAGAGAGAGAGAGAGAGAGAGAGAGAGAGAGAGAGAGAGAGAGAGAAAAAGAAAGAATGAAGATAAAGCGGGTTATTTAAAAGATTTGAAAATAAAGAAATCAATATGCATTTAATGAGAAATGACATTAGGAGAGAGAACATGGTAAATGAAATGATTTAACACAGTTACCTAGGTCGGCGTCTTTTCAACTGCACGCTTTGTATTAACCGTACAGACATGTGTTCACCATCAGATAATGGATGACAGCTGTAAAATTTTCAATAGACTTTACGCCTTTTGATTCTGATTACTGCTTCTGATTGTCATTCTTAAGAAATGATCTGGTTCTGATAGGATCATCTTTCTTTCCAAGAATCACATCTTCTGAATGAGCTGAAGCAAGTCTAGGTGATCTTCTGACTGTAGGTTCTTCAGAGATTCTCAGATTCTCTAAAGATGCAGCAACTTGATCTTCTGATCCATTGCTTCTGAGACTGCCAGCTTCTGCAGCTTTGCTTCTTGGTTCTTCAACTTCTGATATATCAATATCAAAATCTGCAAAATTCTCAAACTGCTTTGGTTTTTCAAGACCAAGCTTATCATCAAATCTGATATTGATTGATTCTTCTACAATCAATGTTTCAGTATTGTATACTCTGTAGCCTTTAGAGCGTTCAGAATATCCAAGAAGGAAACACTTTTGTGCTTTAGAATCAAACTTACCAAGATGATCTTTAGTATTCAGAATAAAACATACACATCCAAAAGGATGGAAATATGAAATGTTGGGCTTTCTATTCTTCCACAATTCATAAGGAGTCTTATTTAGAATAGGTCTGATAGAGATTCTATTCTGAATATAACACGCAGTGTTTATTGCTTCTGCCCAGAAATGCTTAGCCATATTGGTTTCATTGATCATGGTTCTGGCCATTTCTTGTAGAGTCCTATTCTTTCGCTCTACAACTCCATTTTGCTGTGGAGTTCTAGGACAAGAGAAATCATGGGCAATACCATTTTCTTTGAAGAACTCTTCAAAGAATCTGTTCTCAAATTCACCACCATGATCACTTCTGACCTTTATGATCTTGCACTCTTTCTCAGATTGAATCTGAGTGCAGAATTCAAGGAACACTGAATGAGACTCATCCTTGTGTTTCAAGAACTTTACCCATGTCCAGCGGCTATAATCATCAACGATGACTAATCCAAATTTCTTCCCTCTGACAGATGCTGTTTTGACTGGGCCAAACAGATCAATGTGCAAGAGTTCTAACGGCCTTGAGGTAGAAACAACATTCTTAGACTTGAATGCAGGTCTGGAGAACTTGCCCTTCTGACATGCTTCACAAAGAGCATCTGATTTGTATTTCAGATTTGGGAGTCCTCTGACCAGATTTAGTTTGTTAATCTGAGAAATCTTTCTCAAACTAGCATGACCTAATCTTCTGTGCCAGACCCATTGCTCTTCAGAAACAGACATAAGACAAGTCACCTTCTGCTTCTCAAGATCAGAAAGATCAATCTTATAAATGTTGTTCTTCCTCTTGCCTGTAAATAGGATTGAGCCATCCTTCTGACTTACAGCCTTGCAAGACTTTTGATTGAAGATTATATCATAACCATTGTCACTTAATTGACTTATGGACAATAAGTTATGCGTTAATCCTTCTACAAGAAGTACATTAGTTATGGAAGGAGAGTTACCAAGACTTATGGTTCCAGAGCCAATGATTTTGCCCTTCTGATCTCCTCCAAACTTGACTTCTCCACCTGGTTTAAGCACCAGGTCTTGGAATGTAGACCTTCTTCCCGTCATGTGTCGCGAGCACCCAGAGTCCAGGTACCATGACATTTTGCTTTTTGTCCTCTTTTCCGCCAAGGATATCTGCAATAGGAATAATCTTTTCCTTAGGTACCCACAACTTCTTGGGTCCTTTCTTGTTAGTTCTCCTCAAGTTCTGATTGAACTTGGGTTTAGCAAAATATTTAACAGGAGGAACAGCATGATATTTCTTATTCTGAGTTGCATGATATTTCTTAGGTTGTGTCACATGCTTCTTGGTGTGTGTTATGTGAAAACTTTGTGCATGTGATGTGTGCTTAATATCATGGGAGTGGCCAAATTTAAATTGGTTATACAGAGGCTTGTATGATATTTTCATATCATCCACAGATTCAAGCTTGTATGGGATTTCACCCTCATAACCAATGCCAACTCTCTTGTTTCCAGACACAGCATATATCATAGAAGCTAGCTGACTTCTGCCAATACTTCTAGATAAGAACTTCCTGAAACTTAAATCATATTCTTTCAGAATATGATTCATACTGGGAGTGGATTTTTCTGAATCAGAAGGAGATCCAACATTATTGGATAATTTTAAAACTTTTTCTTTTAATTCAGA
This sequence comes from Vicia villosa, assembly GCF_029867415.1. Taxonomy (NCBI): domain Eukaryota; kingdom Viridiplantae; phylum Streptophyta; class Magnoliopsida; order Fabales; family Fabaceae; genus Vicia; species Vicia villosa. Next base: position 10,442 of record NW_026705214.1, on the reverse strand, counting down.
ATTTTCCAACTCAAGCTTCTTAGTTTCAAATTCAAATTGCTTTTTCAGCTTTTTGTATTTGATACTAAGATGAGCTTTTAATTCAAGAAGCTCTGTTAGACTGGAAACTAACTCTTCTCTAGATAGTTCAGAAAATACCTCTTCAGAATCTGATTCTGATGTAGATTCTGATCCATCATCTTCTGTCGCCATCAGCGCAAAGTTTGCCTGCTCTCCTTCAGAGTCTGATCCTGATTCTGATTCAGAATCATCCCATGTTGCCATAAGACCTTTCTTCTTATGAAACTTCTTCTTGGGATTCTCCTTCTGAAGTTTCGGACACTCATTCTTGTAATGTCCAGGCTCATTGCACTCATAGCAGACAGCCTTCTTCTTGTCAGATCTTCTGTCACCAGAAGATTCTCCACGTTCAAATCTCTTTGAACTTCTGAAGCCTCTGAACTTCCTTTGTTTGCTCTTCCAGAGTTGGTTTACCCTTCTGGAGATCATGGACAGTTCATCTTCTTCTTCAGATTCTGATTCTTCAGGATCTTCTTCTCTAGCCTGAAAAGCGTTAGTGCATTTTTTAACGTTAGATTTTAATGCAATAGACTTACCTTTCTTCTGAGGCTCGTTTGCGTCCAGCTCAATTTCATGGCTTCTCAAGGCACTGATAAGCTCTTCCAAAGAAACTTCATTCAGATTCTTCGCAATCTTGAATGCAGTCACCATTGGGCCCCATCTTCTGGGTAAGCTTCTGATAATCTTCTTTACATGATCAGCCTTGGTGTAGCCTTTGTCGAGAACTCTCAATCCAGCAGTCAGAGTTTGAAATCTTGAAAACATCTTTTCAATGTCTTCATCATCCTCCATCTTGAAGGCTTCATACTTCTGGATTAATGCGAGAGCTTTGGTCTCCTTGACTTGAGCATTTCCTTCATGAGTCATCTTCAAGGACTCATATATGTCATGGGCCGTTTCCCTGTTAGATATCTTCTCATACTCAGCATGAGAGATAGCATTCAGCAAAATAGTCCTGCATTTGTGATGATTCTTGAAATCTTTCTTTTGATCATCATTCATTTCGCTTCTCGTGAGCCTTACACCAGTAGCTTTAACGGGATGTTTGTAACCATCCAACAGAAGATCCCATAGATCAGCATCTAGACCAAGAAAGTAACTTTCCAGTTTATCTTTCCAGTATTCAAAGTTTTCACCATCAAATACTGGTGGTCTAGTATAGCCATTGTTACCATTGTATTGCTCAGCAGAGCCAGATGTAGATGCAGCTGGATTTGTTGGAATTTCGCCAGCCATCTTTTACTGAAGCGTTTTTCTCTTCCTGAATCTTTTCTAAACACGGTTAAGTGCGTGCACCTTAGAACCGGCGCTCTGATGCCAATTGAAGGATAGAAAAACACTTAGAAAGGGGGGGGGTTTGAATAAGTGTAGTCTTAAAAACTTGAACGATAAAAATAAATTGCACAGTTATTTTTATCCTGGTTCGTTGTTAACTAAACTACTCCAGTCCACCCCCGCGGAGTGATTTACCTCACCTGAGGATTTAATCCACTAATCGCAACAGATTACAATGGTTTTCCACTTAGTCCGCGACTAAGTCTTCCAGAGTATCCTGATCACTCCAGGAACAACTGCTTAGACACAAGCTAAGACTTTCTTAGAGTATCCTGACCACCACGTGATCACTCTAATTACAACTGCTTAGACACAAGCTAAGACTTCCTAGAGTATCCTGATCAACACTTGATCACTCTAGTTACTTACAAATTAATGTAATCAATTCTAAGAGTATTACAATGCTTCTTAAAAGCTATAATCACAACAGTGATATTTCTCTTAACGTTTAAGCTTAATCTCACTAATATATTACAACAGCAATGTAGTGAGCTTTGATGAAGATGAAGTTTCTGAGTTTTTACTTGAACAGCATTTCAGCAAGTTAATATTCACAGAATTTGGTTCAGAGTTGTTAACCTTGCTTCTCATCAGAACTTCATATTTATAGGCGTTTGAGAAGATGACCGTTGAACGCATTTAATGCTTTGCGTGTTCCGTACAGCTTTGCATTTAATGTTTCACGCTTTTGTCAACTACCTCGAGCCTTGTTCACGCTGTGTCTACTGACGTTGCCTTTAATAGCTTCCAACGTTCCTTTTGTCAGTCAGCGTAGCCTGCCACCTGTACTTTCTTCTGATCTGATGTTTGAATATAATATTTGAATATCATCAGAGTCAAACAGCTTGGTGCATAGCATCTTCTTGTCTTCTGACCTTGAAGTGCTTCTGAGCGTGATACCATGAGAACTTCAGTGCTTCTGCTTCTGACCTCAAGTTCTTCTGATGCTTTCATAGACCCATGTTCTGATTCTGCCTTGACCATCTTCTGATGTCTTGCCAGACTATGTTCTGATGTTGCATGCTGAACCTTCTGAGACAAAGCTTCTGAGCGCTGATTTGTGCATACTCTTTATATATTTCCTGAAATAGAAATTGCAATGTATTAGAGTACCACATTATCTCACACAAAATTCATATCCTTGTTATCATCAAAACTAAGAATATTGATCAGAACAAATCTTGTTCTAACACTATCCACTTCAAATTTCACACTTGTAAGAATGTCTCTGCCAAACCCTGAATGGCATATAAATCATTCTTTAAAGGGTCAACCTTCAATGAAAGCTTTGTTGAATGCAGTATAGGGCAAGCAACAAAATATTTGGAAATATTTATCCGAGAATTATCGTGTCCACAGAGATGGAGAGATACCATTCAACAGTTTCTACGGTTTTGAACTTTGGATTGAATGAGCAAAAAATAAACAAAGATATAGACAGGAAAGGAATAAACACATTCTTAGAAGAGAAATAACTTATCAGGAATGTAAATATATTCACTCTTCACAAACATACACTTACCAACCCATTATACTCAACCTACGATACTCATCTATGTCATCACGTATCTCTCACATAAGCGTCCATCTCTGGAGCACAAACGAGATTATCTCACAACTAAGGTTATCTCTAACGCGAAGTCGCAAGAACATCCGTATTCTCACGTCGGCGATCTCTCGCGCGCCGCTTAAACACGAAAGCATTAAGTACAGATACCCACAGTGAATGCTAGCTCTAAATCTATCTCTAGAGTTCAAAATCAACAGATTATCATCCTAGATAAGGATTCAAGAAGTTTATCTCTAAAGCAACCCAAATCCCCAACATAGAGCAAAAATCCAGAACAACATCAACATAGATTTGTAAAGCAAGTTAAACATAACATTATAATCGGTAAATATACATAAGATTCGAGTAACTATACAAACAAACCCAACACAAAGAAATACACAGAGAATAGAAGAGATAAACCAAACATCTCGCAGGTTGTCAGCTCCGGTTGATGAGAAATCCACCTTCGATCTTCCAAGTGCATGACCTGGTGTTGTTTTCTAAGCCAATCCTACTCTAAGAATGAAGTTGATGGTGTTGGGACTCAAAAATACCCAACCCATAACCTAAAAATGTGAGTTTCCCCCTTTTTAACAAGTCTGAAAATTCGTCAGGTCGCTTAGCGGCACAGAGTCCGCTTAGCGGCACAGAGTCCGCTTAGCGGACTCTGCTAAAAATCAGATTTTGTTTTCGCCATAACTCGAGAACCATAACTCCGAATTGCGCCCGGTTCGAAGCGTTGGAAAGCTTATTCAATGATCTATCCAATAATGAATGAATGTAAACCAAAATGATGATTTTGGTCATCCTTATTTTGAGCCTATGGAAGTCCGCTTGACGGTGGCTAAGCGGGCTTGCACCAAAACTGCGAAATCGAAGTCGTGCCTTTGACACTTTATTCCTCAAGGCTCCAAAAAGCATGCATACCTATTAAAACAAAGGAAAAACTATCAAATGGTATAAAAGTATATGAAAATACAACTATTCACAAAGTATACGTATTTATACACAAAACGGTGAATTATTCAAACGGTATTAACAAAAGTATCGATAAGTGCCACTATTTACATACACAAAATAAGTACATTTTGCCACTTATCAAGCTCTCCCCAACTTGAAACTTTGTTTGTCCTCAAACAATGTCAAATAAATCAAAGAATTGAAAGTAATAAACCAAAGAATTGTGAATCAGCAAGTTTTGAAAACCAAAAACAAATGTATGGCTTAATACAAAAATGTATAAACAAAGTAAATACTTGCCACTATCCTACAACGACAACATGTAAATGAAACTAATCCTAAGTACAAAAATCATGCAAAACATTCTAAACCAATACATGTTACCTCATGAATCACACCTAGCAAAATTTCATCAATGGATGAGGAACACACAAAGGTGAAGGACTTTTAACACTCATCCAACAATCTTGCAAACAAAAGATTAAATTATGCATTCATCCAAAAATCACATTGAAGATACAAAAACAAGAATCACAAGAACTTTTCAAGGTTGTGATGTGGCTTGGTTAACAAACAAGGGATAAGTCCTAAGGCTAATCGAAACAAAAACTTTCCTAAACCTAAGGGAGTGATCAATCCACAAAGTTCTAAGCAACAAAATCTCGATTAACCTTCTTCCTTAACCACAAGTTTCTCAAACCAATCACAATGCTTATTAGCACAATTATTCGCTTCTCTTTTCTTTTTGTTTTTCAAAACTTTTTCACATTTTTTTCTTTCTTTTTCTTTTCTTTTCACATTTTTTTCTTTTCTTTTCAATTTCATAGCAACAACCAAATAAGTGCACAATCATTTTTCTCCCCAACTTGAATTCAACCACATCATCATGTGAATACTCCCTACTTTCTAAGGCAAGATAAGAATTCATACCAAAAATCATGGTTGAGGGTTCAAGAAAACAAAGAATCAATCATCCATGCAAAAATGAGAACTAAACACTCAAAGATAAGCATTTCGAAAAAACAACATGGACATTGACAAAAAGGCTCAAAAGGGTTAACAAATGATCACACACTCACAAGGTGAATTGAATATTTGGTTATGATGGTTGTGCTCAAAATGAAACAAAATGCTTTGATACTTTTCATGCTTTCATAAAATCAACATAAACAAAATATTAAGCATAATAAAATCCAGTTAAAACAAAGATTGTGGCCTCCAGCATATATGAACAATGGAAAGCTTCCTCACATTTATTGTTTGGGAACTAAAGTGATTCAATCAATAAGCAAGTAATGCAAAAGAATGAATGGTATGGTAATTGTACAAATGAAAAGTTTCCTAAACATGTTATGCTATAGAAAGCGATAAATGAGTACCTTGAATGACACGACTTCAAAAACAATATCCTACCATACATCTGCAGGTTGAAACACTCAAGCTTTGGAAAATCACCTAAAAAATCTTCGAATTACCGAACAAAATTTGAGTACAAACAACCAATAAAAGAATTAGAAAAATAAAACTAGTATCTACTACTAAATAGCCTTGGTGAGAGTGGGAAAAAGAAGGGAACCAAGTGGAATGGGAGCCCCACTGGCACAGAGCAGGAAAACAAAATTATGCTATGCTCGCTTAGCGAGATCTGCTCCGCTTAGCGGACACAGCAAAACTCAGAAAAATCAGAACTGCACCAGCTGTTCTAATCACTTACCACTTCATATAAATACCTCATAAACAAAAATATAAACAACATTTCCAACCGTTGGGGTGCCTCCCAACAAGCGCTTGTTTTACGTCGTTAGCTCGGCGCCTTTATTGTTTTGGTGTTTGGAAAGTAGCTTCCTCCAATCATGCCATGGTGACGTCTCACCGCACAAGCCTAAAGAAAGTGTCCTAACCAACCACTCAACAAACGTTACGGGTACAAATATATACAACAACTATACGAACATAAAAGAAAACGCAAGTATACAATTATGTACACAAACCAACACATATGCACAAGTATGGAACACAAACAACTATTATCATACAAAAAGAGAAAAGTTGGTGAATGTTGGATTCACAAGTTGAAAAGTGAAGATTTTGAATAACAAACTGGTCCGATCTCAACGCGTTTCACCAACATTCACCAACAAAAGTATACTTGAATGCAAACATATACAAGTAAACCTATATGGTGAACATAAACAAGTAAACATGTACAAGTAAATATATATACAAGTGAAACTATACAATATATATGATATATACAAAGCTCAAGACCACGGAAACTATTGCGATGCAATTCAAACAACCATCCTTGGCAACGGCGCCATTTTGTTGAATGCAGTATAGGACAAGCAACAAAAGATTTGGAAATATTTATCCGGGAATTATCGTGTCCACAGAGATGGAGAGATGCCATTCAATAGTTTCTACGGTTTCAAACTTTGGATTGAATGAGCAAAAAGTAAATAAAGATATAGACAGGAAAAGAATAAACACATTCTTAGAAGAGAAATCACTTACCAGGAATGTAAATATATTCACTCTTCACAAACATACACTTACCAACCTGTTATACTCAACCTACGATACTCATCTATGTCATCACGTATCTATCACATAAGCGTCCATCTCTGGATCACAAAAGAGATCATCTCACAATTAAAGTTATCTCTAACGCGAAGTCGCGAGAACATCCGTATTCTCGCGTGGGCGATCTCTCGCGCGCCGCTCAAACACGAAAGCATTAAGTACAGATACCCACAGTGAATGCTAGCTCTAAATCTATCTCTATAGTTCAGAACCAACAGATTATCATCCTAGATAAGGATTCAAGAAGTTTATCTCTAAAGCAACCCAAATCCCCAGCATAGAGCAAAAATCCAGAACAACATTAACACAGATTTATAAAGCAAGTTAAACATAACATGATAATCGGTAAATATACATATGATTCGAGTAACTATACAAACAAACCCAACACAAAAAAATACACAGAGAATAGAAGAGATAAACCAAACATCTTGCGGGTTGTTAGCTCCGGTTGATGAGAAATCCACCTCCGATCTTCCAAGTGCATGACCCGGTGTTGTTTTCTAAGCCAATCCTACTCTAAGAATGAAGTTGATGGTGTTGGGACTCAAAAATACCCAACCCATAACCTAAAAATGTGATTTTCCCCTTTTTAACAAGTGTGAAAGTTTGTCAGCTCGCTTAGCGGCACAGAGTCCGCTTAGCGGACTCTGCTAAAAATCAGATTTTGTTTTCGCCATAACTCGAGAACTGTAACTCCGAATTGCGCCCGGTTCAAAATGTTGGAAAGCTTATTCAATGATCTATCCAATAAGCGGGCTTGCACCAAAACTGCGAAATTGAAGACGTGCCTTTGACACTTTATTCCTCAAGGCTCCAATAAGCATGAATACCTATAAAAACAAAGGAAAAACTATCAAATGGTATAAAAGTATATGAAAATACAACTATTCACAAAGTATACGTATTTATACATAAAATGGGGAATTATTCAAACGGTATTAACAAAAGTATCGATTAGTGCCACTATTTACATACACAAAATAAGTACATTTTGGAACTTATCAAGCTTCTCTTCTTCAATTTTAAACTCCTGATCTATTGTAAACATTGAGGTGATCAGGGTCGTCATTGAGTTGACCAAATCCTTATGGTGACTTAATAGTGTCATCATTCGTAGCATGTGTCTATCAACATCACGGACCAATAAAGGTAAAAAGTTGTGATAAAGCAAGCAAGATATTCATATCTTTTTAGTGATTTTCTTCGGACCTAAAGAATGAATTTTTTATTTTCAGTGACTCTTCATGTTGAAAGATAGAGATCGTCAACTAGCGGACTTCTTTACCTAGAGAGAGGGAGGGGTTTTGGGTCATCATGAGGAGCATCTATATTGGGACAAAAGCAACACACAGATGAGAGAGACATCATATATTCATCCAAAAACTAAAGGCAATTGGTGTACGAGTCCTCTTACTTATAAATTGCTCAACCTCCACTTTTCCAAACAATGTGAGACTTCCAACACACGTTTGGGCCTCTAAATTATCTTTTCCTTAAGTAGCATTCATTAACTTTATATATAATCTATTAGTATTACATTGCATTTGTATTTATTTTAATAACCATTATTGAAAATGTTTCAATTCAAATTGAAGTTTAATTTGGAGAGAGAGAGAGAGAGAACCATTAAAAAGAATGGAAAATTGATGCAGAGAACAATTATTGCAGCACAACAACATTAATCGATCCGATATTAAGATTTTGTTTTTGTAGAATATTTAAGCTTTTTTATTTTAATATTAATATCATAAATTCACATTAATAATAATAATGGTTAATATATAATAATAGTGAATATAAAAACTTATAAAGTTTATTTAAGATTAAAACTATAAATTAATTATATTATCAATTAAAAAGTACCAAGTAAAATTAATTAAAATAATTTGATAACTAATTTTGAATTTTAAAGTTCAACAAATAAATTTTAAATATTTTATATTAAATTTCATTTTAAAATTCGCCTTAGACCTCAGCATGTATTGGGTCGGCTCTGCTCACACTTATGCACAACAATCTTTCTCTCAAGTGTGACTCCATTCCCTATGCTCCGTCTTAAGTAGATGTTTTATCCTTCACATACACTTTTACTGCCGTTTGGGAACTACAACGAGACATGCCGCCTAACCACCATTTTGTCTAGAAGACTTTTGATATAAAAGGAGTCGGCCCATTAATTAAATCATCAGCTCTGATATCATTATTGGGCTATCACGAGGAGCATCCACATTGGGTCAAGACCAACACACAAGTGAGAGAGACATCACATATTCACAAAAAACCTTAAGGCAATGGATATATGAGTCATCTTACTTATAAAATGTTCAACCTTCACTTTTCCAAACATTGTGAGACTTCCGACTCACATTTTATGCACATGAAAATAAATAACAGAGTGTTGAAATGCATATTTTTCTTTTCTAAGAGGAGTAATTGTAAAACATTCTCTAATCTACACTTTTAATTTACTAAATTTTATCAATTACATTTTATACAAGTCCTTCTAATAATATAAATCATATATATATATATATATATATATATATATATATATATATATATATATATATATATATATATATATATATAGGAGGGTTATATTGACTCCAAGAGTAAGTTATAATAACTTACTCTACATCTTGACCATTAATTCTTTTCAATCTAATGGTTAAAAATAATAAGTCATTAAATGTGGAAAGAGAAAAATATTCCTTATTATTTTTAACCATTAGATTGAAAAGAATTAATGGTCAAGATGTGGAGTAAGTTATTATAACTTACTCTTGGAGTCAATATAACCCTCCTCATATATATATATATATATATATATATATATATATATATATATATATATATATATATATATATATATATATATATATATATATATATATATATATATATATATATATATATAAAAACTAAAAAATACGCAGTGAATAATATATTGCGTTATATATGCTTATTTTTTAAAATGTTGAAAATCATTATCGGATATTGATTTTAATGTAACAATTAATTATTACATAGTGGAATTCCATGAGAAATTAACCTGCCATCCCACACTTATACTTGACAATTCCTGGTGTTGCTATGGAGTATAAGAGGAGGCTTGATGCTTTGACACTAGATGATGTCGTTTGGACACTACACTCGGTGCTGTTTACGGTGATTTCCGGTAAACAACCGCTAGTCCTCCAAACTATAATAAATATGATTTGGTTACTCGCAGGATCGACTAGATTGATCCTAGGACACATAGTCAATTAGATTGTTATCAATATTCTTTAGAACCATGTTTATGATTCGTTGTCTTCGACAAATGTTATTCGATTGAAAACATACACTTTTAGTGATGACTTGATCATATGTGATTATGACTTTAAAATGTAAACAACGCAGATAACGTAACATGCAATTCTGTTTAAATGTAAAGAATCTTAAAACATAAAACTGTTAAAGATCTTGAAAGTAAATAACATGAAAGTAAATAACATGAAAGTAAATAACATGAAAGTAAATAACATGAAAGTAAATAACATGAAAGTAAATAACATGAAAGTAAATAACATGAAAGTAAATAACATGAAAGTAAATAACATGAAAGTAAATATACAGTAATGTAAATGACAAGAAGTAAATAGAATGCAAGAATTTAAAGATATTCGAAAACGAAAAGCAATAAAAGATAATACTCATGTATTAAGATGGTGGTGTCATACGTACATTTTCTCAGCGAACTCGTTCTCGTTAACGCTTGATACTTGAGTAAATATGTGAGTGATTTGTACAAAATGAACACCCGGAATTCTATCATAAAAAACTCCTATTTATACTAGTTTCGACCATAACGGCCCTACGCTAATCCGCTGCCACGTTTCTCATAAGAACTTCCAGCGATGACATCTGTGAATAAGCAGTTACGCAACTATCTTCGAATTTCAAATCT